>NC_056746.1:625323877-625441377 GCF_019279795.1 Protopterus annectens
AGCCAGACAAATACAAACGTGAAGCCAGGACTGGCATGGTGGTTACTTCAGAGAAGGAGCTACCCTGTAGCAGTGAGACTGAAGGTGAGCCACAACTGCTTGTGGGTACTGATGTTCCCTTTGACAGAGTGGCTGCGAGGGCAGAGATGAGTAGTAGTAGCCAGGCTGACAGTCAGGCACCTCTATCAGAGAATACCAGACTTCCTGTGGAAGGGTAGCTAGGAAGGGTTATGAAGAGAGTTGAGACAGCCTCAGCTCTCAAACCCTACATTACAGCCCTGAGGGAGGTAGCCAGTGAGGCACCGGATTGTCAAGGAAAAGGGGATTCTGTACACTGGGACAAAGGGTTACTGTATACAGAATGGACCCTTAAGGGAGGGCTAGAGGGTGAGAGAATAAAGCAGTTGGTAGTGCCCAGAGCCTGCCGTCTGGCACTTCTAGCCATAGCCCATGATATTCCTTTTGCACGTCACATGGGCATAAAATGTACAGAGAGACATATTATGCAGAACTTTTATTGGCTGGAATTTCCACAGATGTAACAGGGTATTGCAGGACCTGTGAGCATTGCCAAAAGGTTGACAAGATGAAAGCACATTTGATGCCTTTGCCTGAGACCGAGCAGCCATTCTAGAAGGTAGTTATGGATACACTGAGGGGCCTCTGGGCACCTCAACTTCCACAATGAAAAAGTATATCCTAGTGGTAATAAATGATGCTACCAGATACCCTGAGGCATTGGCTCTGTCCTCCACTGAGGCAGAAAGGGTGGCAAATGCTTTGTTAGAGATTTTCAGCAGGGTAGGTTTCCCAAAAGAAATACTGACTGACAGAGGTACCAATTTTATTTCAGACATTCTGGCTTGTCTGTGGAAGCACTGTGGGGTGAAGCACCTACAGACCACCCCGTACCATCCCCAGACTAATGGTCTGGTTGAGAGGTTAAACTCTAAGACCATGCTACAGGCATTTGCAGACCAGTTTAAGAGGGACAAATATTTCCGCCATCTGTTTGCTTGCAGAGACGTGCTCCAGGAATCCACAGGTTTTTCGCCCATTGAGTTGCCGTATGGGCATAGGGTAAGGGGACATCTAGATTTGATTCAAGATGAGTGGGAGGGTGAATGTGAATCCCACAATGAGTCTGTTGTGGCATGTGCCCTAAACCTCAAGACAAGACTCCAGAAACTCATGGGCTTGGCTCATGAACCTGGCAGAAGCCAAACAGCAGAAAAAGTTCTGGTATGGCAAGAATGCTCGAGCTAGAAAGTATGCTGTAGGGCACCAAGTAATGGTTCTCATTCCTGTCAGACACAACAAGCTGCAGGCAGCTTGGGAGGGACTCTTCAAAGTGGTAAGGAAGGTCAGTGATGTTAACTACATGGTAAAACTGCTAGGCAGGAGGCAGGGGCAAAAACTTTACCATGTTAACATGATGAAACCTTAACATGACAGGGAGCCCTGGTGCTAAGTATTTGCAGTACAAGGCAGCAGGAGTCTGAGGGGGATCTATGGCTACAGGGAGCCAGCCAACCAAACCCCAAATTACTATGGTGGAGCCTAGGATTGCAGGCATATGACAGGACAATGCAGCACTGTACTGGGGTCAGCAATGCCAAGGCAGCTGGAATCTCAAGACAGGGTATGGGGTAGTGTATTCCCAGGTACGGCTCACCCTCTCAAGCAATGTTTCTCAAGGGCCACTTGAAAAACTAGCTTGAGTTTTTGGGGAGGGAGAAATGCCACAAAAGGAAGTAATGCCAGCCCATCTCTCTGGAATTTTGTAAATAATTCTACGTCATTTGGGAATATTAATATGATTTATATAGAAATGTACCTGCGGTGGTGGTACTGCGGTAGCAGTATTGCCTCACAGTAAGACGCTGTCTGGTTCGATTCTCAGCTACAGCGTCTTCTGAGTGGAAACATGCGTGAACAGGCCTACCTTCGTTGAAGGTTGTGCATCAGGGCTGGTAACTCGGCATGTAAAAATCAACTACCAATCATTAGCGGACCGGAGTTCCGCTGTGGCGACCCCTAACCGGGAAAAGCCAAAAGACACAACAACAACAACAACATGATTTATATAGAAATGTAACAAAAGATGACACTGCCAGCCCAGCTATCTGGAATTTTGTAAATGGTTATGTGTCATTTGTGAACAGCAACATGATTCATAGGCCAATGTTACTGCATGTCATATTGTATAGAAATATGTGCTGAAGAGATATTTTTATACACTATTGTAATTGTTTAGATGCATGAATTTTAACAGGAAATTAACTTGCAAAACTTAAGAACAGTTGAGATTGAGGTACTTTACTGCTGGGCCATAAACAAGAGATGTTTTCTTTCAGTTTCAGTCAACACAAGACAGGACATCTACACTAGGGGACTCTCTGCGTTGCTTTGAAAGAGAGAGAATTTCTAGGCTTGAGATGTAGAAGTACTTTATTGTTTTATGACTTTCAAGATCTGCAAACATTTATTTATTTTATTTATTTATTGACATTTGTTAACTGGGTTAGTCTAGCTAGGCTTGTGGCCCATTTTCAGTGGAGACCCGAGGAGGAAAGCTCCAAGAAAAAAGAAGTTATGTACAGACATTCAATGTCTGTAGTCCATCTCGCCCTTCATTCTTACATATGGGTTTGGAGCTGATCCTTGGCTCTGACTTGGCCGATTACAAAGCTCGAAGTCTCTAAGTTGGCTCTTTGGCAAGGTAGGTATCCTATAATGTACTAGTAAGAATCCCCAGACCTT
This sequence comes from Protopterus annectens, assembly GCF_019279795.1. NCBI lineage: Eukaryota > Metazoa > Chordata > Ceratodontiformes > Protopteridae > Protopterus > Protopterus annectens. Next base: position 625,326,641 of record NC_056746.1, read on the forward strand.
GTTTGTTGCTGTCTAAAAAAGTGATATAAAGCATTTCCACAAAGAAAAACAAAGATGAAAGGTCTCCAACCCTAAGGAAGATAGACATTATCTTGTCTCCAGATCCTCCAAAGATACATGGATGGGGGTAGGTGAGTGGGTTCATAAGAATGGAGGGTGAGATGGAATACAAACATGGGACATTATAGTGAGTACATAACTTCTTTATGTTCTGTAGTCCTAACTCAACTTCATTCTTACATATAGGACAGCGTCCCTAGCACCTTTTTCTTGGGTGGCTCACGGGAATATACTCCTAAGAATCATGGAACCAAAGGAGGCTCTACCCCTGGAGACCAAGTCCAATTTGTAATGAGTAATAAAGGTCTGAGGGGTAGCCCACGTTGCTGCTGCACATATACTGTCCACTGGAATTCTGGCTTATAAAGCAGCAGATGTGGATTGTGGATATAGATCTAGTGGAATGAGCTTTAATTTTAAATGGGAATCCTTTGCCACTGAAAGAGTAAATAAAAGATATGCAATTTGAAATCTAGTTTGATAACGTTATCTTGGAGACTGGCATTCTTTTTCTCGTCTCCGAAAAAGATATAAATAATTGGTCGGATCTCCTAAACTCTTTTGTTCTATGTAGATAGAACCTTAACTGTCTGTGTACATCAAGCTGATGAAACTTATATTCCACTTTGTTTGTATGACTTGGACAAAAGACTGGTAGATCAATAGTTTGATTAATATTTGATTGTGAACAAATCTTGGGGACGAAGGAAGTTTTAGTGCGAAGGGAAACTCTGTCTCCATGAAATATCAAGTAAGGAGGTTTGACTGAGAGTGCTTGCAGCTCTGACACTCTTCTGGCAGACTTAATGGCCACCAGAAAAATGGTCTTCCATGAAAGGAACTTTAAATCACATGTATGTGAAGGTTCAAAAGGCGGTGAGGTAAATTATGAAAGAACAAAATTTAGATCCCAGGGAGATATAGGTTCTTGAAAAAGAGGTCTTAGTAAGGTAGTGCCTTTTAAAAATGATTTACACAATCTGTGAGCCATAAGATTTGGTTCATGTTGTCCCAAATTAAAATTGGAGCTAGCTGCTAATTGAACTTTGATTGTAGCAGCAGCTGATCCCTGATGAAAAAGTTTGGTTAGAAATTCTAACACTGAGGGAATGGAGGCTGTGTATGGATCTATGTTCCTAGCTTGTGCCTAGAGAGAAAATCTTTTTTTCCATTTGCTAGCGTACAATTTTCTCATAGAAGGTCTATGAGAAAACATCAGGATATGTGTAGCTGCAGGGGAAAAATCATGAAGCCTGACTAGGGATGGAAGTGCAGCAGCCACGCTGTCAAGTTGAGGGTGTGAAGACAGGGATGCCTGACATATGTGTCAGAAGGTCTGGTACTGGGCCCAGAGTCCATGGATCATCCAGAAGGTGAGGCCCGAGAAAGGGGAACCAAATCTGACGAGGCCAGTAAGGAGTGATGAGAATCATTCTGCTTCCCAAAGTCTTTACTTTCTGGATCACTTTCGATATTAGTGGAAAGGGAGGAAAAGCATAAAGAAGTCCTGAGGGCCAATTGTGGACAAGTGTGTCTCTCTGTGTCTCTCCCAGGGGGGGTTAAGGGTGAAGTAGCTGCTGCATTTGGTGTTCATTGGGGTGGCAAACAGATCGCATCAAGGTTGTCCCCATTTGCGGAAAATCTGTTCTGTGACTTTCTGATTCAGAGACCACTCGTGAGGCATCAAGATGGCCCTGCTGAGCTTGTCGGCTATCACATTGGTTCTCCCCGGGATATGCATTGCAACTAGAAAGTGTTGGGAAGATATCACCCACTGACAAACACATAGAGCTTCTCAACATAGGTGGTAGGATCTGGTTCCCCCTTGTTTCTTTATATACCATACCACTGACATATTGTCTGATTGGATTGCTATTGTCCCTAGAGGAAGAAAGTCGTGAAGTGCTTGCAATGCTAGTAGCACTACTCTCATCTCTAGAACATTGATATGCAAGTGAGCCTCGTGTTCTTGCCAATGTGCATTGGACTGTCCTTCCTAGATAATGCCCCCCCCCCCAATCTGGGAGGCATCTGTGGTCAGAGTAGCAACAGGTTGGCGAGGAATGAATGGTCTCTCTATTGTTAGTTGATTGGACTGGATCCACCAATGAAGGTCCTTTTTGCAAGATTCCATTATTAAAATGGGATGAGACAGAGGCAGTTGCTGAAGAGACCACTGGGAAAAGAGTAGCCATTGTAGAATTCTCATATGTAGTCTGGCTAGTGGAACTAGAGTTATAGTAGAGGCCATGGTTCCTAGAAGTTTGAGCACTGTCTTCGCTTTGACTTTGTATTGGGGAAGCAGGCTATATATTTGCTGTCTTAGACTTTGCACTCTGTCTGAAGGAAGGTGAGCCATCATTGCAACTGTGTCTATTTCTGTACCTATAAAAGTCACATACTGAGAGAGCGACAAGACCAACTTTTCCCACTTTATAGCAATGCCTAGCTGAGTGCAGACTCGGATGGTTGAAGTAGGTGCCTGGTGGTGGCAGTCAGAAGCCAGTCATCCATGTATGGAAACACTTGGAATCCAAGATATCTCAAGTGAACCGTTACTACCAACATGCATTTGGTGAAAACCTTGGGGGCTGTGGTGAGACCAAAGGGCAGAGCACGAAATTGGTAATGACTGGCTCCCAGCCGGAAGCGTAAATAACTCCTTGATGCTCTGTCCATTTTTATGTGGTAGTACGCATCTTGGAGGTCTATGGAGCACATCCAATTGTCTTTCCCTAACAGAGGGAGTACAGACTGCAGTGTTACCCTTCGGAACTTGGACTTCTTCACTGATTCGTTTAACTTGCTGAGATCCAAGATGGGCCTCCAGTCCCCTGTTCGTCTTGGCACTAAAAAGAATTTGGAGTAAGTTCCGAATCCTATCTGGTCTGCGAGGACAGTTTGGATGACTCTTTTTTGAAGTAACTTTTGGGCTTCAATAGTTGATTGATCCCTGTGATTGGGTGGGAACATCTTGGATTCTTTTGCTTAGATGAGGTGGAAAACAGAAGGGTATGGACTATTCTCTGGAAAGTATTCTTTGTACCCACTTGCCTTGTGTGATGTCATGCTAGGCTTCTGGGTACAAAGGTAAGCAACCCCCGACTGGCTCCAGAGAAGCAGTGTCAGGCCCCACTTCAGGAGCGTGGATAGGAATGTCCAGGAAAGGAAGCGCGGTCACCCTGGTTTTGCAGACTCCCCCTGCCTCTAGGGCGAAGTCTACCACGATTTCTTCCTCCACTGCCTCTGGAGAAGAAATCATCTTGTGCGTCTGAGAAAAATCTCTGAGATTTCTTGAACCACATTTTTCTGCCTCTCTGACCTTTAGGGAATGGTCTAGAAGGGACAGAAAAATGTACTCCCACGTCAGAAAAAGTCTTCCCTTCCTGCTCACATCTGGTGAGTGTGTCTTTTACCTTTGGTCCAAACAGAGAGGAATCGTCAAAGGGGGCATTGGTAAATGTAGATTTGAAGGGCTCCGCAAAGTTACATAAGCACATCCAGGAGTGTCTCCTAAGGGAAACTCCTGCACCCGCTGCCCTGCTCGCTCCATCTGCTGCGTAAAATATCAGCCTCATGGAGGAGTTAACAATAGAGTTTTAAGGTGGACAACTGAGCAGTAAGCTTCTCAGGGACTCCTTCAGTTAAAGTACCTTGGAGAGTATCTCCTAGCCCTTTTAGGAGACCTCTTTGAAGACTAGTGAAATGGGTGAGGTAATTCAGCGATTTCAGTGTAAAAACCACTAAAGAAAAAATACACTTCCGGTATCTGTCCATCGTTTGAGACTCTTTGTTCGGTGGGTGGACAGATTAGTAAGTTTCTGCTAGCTCCTTCTTTGTGGCTGCTGCAACCACCATGGCATCTACAGGCACACCTTTGGTCAGAAACTCTTTTTCCCTAGGAGCTGAAAGAAATTTGTTCGGCCTTCTGGGGACTGGTTCCACAACGTCAAGAGTTTCCCACACCTTTCGATTCACCAAATCTAACAGCTCATCAAAAGGTGGAGACACCCAAGAGGCTGAGGGTTGAGACCCGAAAGCCTTCAGGTACACTGACTCCTCATCAGAAGGGGTTATGGTGGGCCAGCCACCTCCCTGTTCCTGGATTTCTAGGAGAACTACAAAGGAGATATCATCAGAGGATGACCTAGGGGACCCTTCTGACTCCTCGAGGTCAGTGTCAGAGGTGATGGACTCATCAGGGGAGTCTACATGCTTCCTCTTGCAAGTTCTCTTCCAAGGAGGCTCCTCAGAAGGGTATTCTGGGGAGGTCTCAGAAGACTGAGGACCACCCAAGAGGGGCTTCTGAGGCTGCGTATCTCTGCTGTCAAGAGAGAAAGATGGTGCTGAGACAGAGGTCAGAGCTTTAGGGGGAAGAGCATTGGTACCCTGGTGTAGAGCTGAAGATCTAGACAGTATGTTCCTCATCATCTCGAAGGCAGATCTCTCCGGCTCCGAGGACACTACCGGTTCCGAGGATGTGGAAGTAGTCCCCGGCTCCGAGACAGATGTAAGATCCGAGCTAAACTGAGCCAACACACTGAGAGGTAGGCTCAGAACTGAAGAAGTTCGGGTCTGAGCATCCCCATCAGGGCCAACTGGTGAGCTTCGGCTCCTAGACACCAGGGACGGCACCAAAGGTGTCGGAGCAGAACTCAGCTCCAAGTCAGGCAGTTGTGGTGCTGGAACCGATGGTTCCACAACAAACGGCACCAATAACTCTGGCTCCAAAAGACAAGCATGGCTCGGAGGAGGAACAGAAGCAGGTAATACAGCTTTAGAAAGCTTCAGAACTGATTGGGCAGGAGCAGGCAACAAATTTGCTAGTGCCGATGACTTCAAAAGTCTAAGTACCACTCTCTCGACAACCTCCACAGAAAGAGTCCTAAGGATCTGGAAGACAAGGTAGGGGATCAAGATCTCTGCAAAATCAGAGATCTAAGCATCGGGGATACCGGTAATAAGTCTCTTGACCGGCTCCAAGATATGGATTCAGCTATCGGCTCGAAAAACTTGGGGCTGAAACTGGAAGGTCTATGTCAATAACCTCAACCAGCTCTGAAGGCATAGGAGCTGAAGAGGTAGAAGGTTTGTCAATTTTTTCTGGAGGTCCTGATTTGACCTTCCCTTTTTTAGAAGAGGGAGACCTGGAGTGAAAAGAGGAAGAGCTAGCTAAGTCCTCCTCAAAGGAAGGTTTAAGGGGACCTTTCAAAATCAGTTTGTTCTTCCTTTCCTGAAGAACCTGGGAACTTAATGAATGGCAAAAAGTACATGTCTCCTGTAGATGTATGGTTCCCAAACAATAAACACAAATACTATGCCCATCAGTCAGGGACATTTTTTGTGAACATTTTAGGCATTTCTTGAAACCCGAAGGTTTATGGTCTTTAGTGTCCTTAGACATACTGCCACAACAACAAACACAGACTATAAACGTAGAAAGATAAAAAGAAGAGAGGACAAGTTTCTCTAACTTAAACGGGCCTAGCCCTGCTGAGGAAACAACACACAAGGGAGAAAGGCAATAGAGGACTAGGTCCTCTAACTTAAACGGGCCTAGCCCTGAACAGAGGGGTAGGCGAGATACAGAATAAGCAAACAACAGACAAATGCTACAGTAGGTCCAAACTAAAAAAACGGACCTATGCCTAAGAAAACAAAATTAGCTATAACTAGCACACAGAAACAAAGGGATACCACTAAGGAAGGCCTGCGGAAGCAATGGCCAACACAAGAACAATTTGCAATAAAACTTCAAAAAACACACTAACTACTACAAGTTAATGACTGTAAGCTATTAATACTAAACTAACTACAATAGTCAAAAAAGGATCACTGTTAATATTTCAATAAGAAAATATTCTAACTCAGCCACGGCCAAGAAAGAGAGCACTTCTGAAGTCAAAGAGTGGCAAACGAGATCTGGGGATTCTTACTAGTGCATTATGGGATACCTACCTTGCCACGAGCCAACTTAGAGACTTCGAGCTTTGTAATCAACCGAGTCGGAGCCGAGGATTGGCTCCGAACCCATATGTAAGAATGAAGGCAAGATAGGACTACAGAACATCATACAGTTTACAGAAAAATGACACTATATACATTCATAATATGATAAAATATTGATTATACAACAGTAATTGTAGTTCAACAGCAAAATGCAACACTTGCAGTTATATATATCCTAAGTTTACAGAGTAGAGATTTAATTACAGATTTACAACAAGAATTTGGTCCATCAGAATGAGTATAAAGTAGAGACATATCCCCTAATAGAGGGGGGTTACAGACATGGTTCCCAAGAGGGAAGAGAGGAGTTAAGTTGGGGCTTGACAAGGACAGACTTTGGTGTTAAGCAGATGAAGTTTAAGTTTTTCTTTAAAGTGGGATGGGTGAATGGTGGAACATGTGTCTCAAGGAAGTTTGTTCCAAATTTGGGTGATGGAGTGTTTACATAAGAGTTTGTCAACTGCTTTGTTAGGTTGGTAGGTGTGTAAAAGTTGCTGATTAGAGGTACAGAGAGTGCGAGAAGGTGTGTAGATAGAGATTAAGGAAGAGAGAAGCAGGGCAAAATGAAGGTTTGTAGAGAATGAAGTGTAGCATTTGAAGTTGTGAGTGCAACAATAAATTGAGGAATTCAAGCCAGTGGAGGCATGCAAGGGCTAGGCAGTGATGAATATTGTAAGCAGAGTTTGTGATGAATCTGGCTATCTTTATGGTAAGTTTGTTGGAGTTTGTTAAAGGTTGTAGTTTGAATGCTGGTGAACACAGGGGCAGCATAAAAAAGGGTGGGGAGGAGGAGAGCTTGTGTAAGTGAGAGTCTAGCATTTGGAGTTAGAAATTTTTTGTTATGATATAGTAAACCTAGTTTCTGGTTTGTCTTTTTTATGCATTGGAGAAGGTGCATATTAAATTTTAGTTCATCACTGATGATGACTCCAAGGAGTCTTGTGTGAGTTTCAGGTTTAATAGTTGTGTTATTAGATGAAGTGATAGAAAAGGAGGATTTGTGGTGAAAAAGAGAGCGGGGGAGAAATAGTAATAGTTTGGTCTTTTTAGGGTTGAGGATGAGTAGGTTACTGGTTAGCCACTGTTCGGTAAATAAAAAGGTATGTTGAGTGACTACATGGAGTTCAGAGATGTCTGAGATGGAGATGAGAGTGGAATCATTGGCATATTGTATGAGGGAGGATTGTTTACAAGATGTGTGGAGGTCATTGGTGAAAATATTGAACAGGAGGGGGACAAGAATGGAGCCTTGGGGAACTCCAGTTGGGACAGGTAAGAATGGAGAAGAGGAAGAGAGCCATTTAACAGACTGCTGTCTGTAGGATAAGTAGCTGGAGGATAACCAGGCTAGGGAAGAGGAAGACAGATTGAGACTTGCAAGTTTAGACAGCAGTAGGGATGGGAGACGGTGAGAAACACTTTGGAAAGGTCTAGGAAGCGACAAGAGATAAGTTTATTGTTATCCAGGGCCTCAGCAATGGTATGGCTAAAGAATAGGAAGGAAGTAGGTGTACTATGGTTGTGATAAAAATCATGCTGGGTGGGTGTTATAAGATTGTGGTGAAGGAGGTGTTTTAGAAGTTGTGAGTGGATGCATTTTTTGAGAATTATAAAGAGGGGGGATAGGATAGCAAATAATTAGATGGGACTGTGGAGTTACCACCTTTGTGTAGAGGTACAGTGAAAAAGGATTTCCAAAGGGTAGGTACAGTGGATTCCTGAATGGACCTTTTGATTAGTATAGACACTGGGTAAGATACTGAATCAGCAGCCAGTTTGAAGAAGAAGATAGGAGGTAGATTATTAGTGGAAGGAGAGCAGGGCTTGAGCTTAAGAAGAAGAGATTGGATGTAGGAAGAAGGAACAGGGTGTAAGGAGAAAGTATTAGTGATAGATGGGTTGGGAAGGGTAGCCTGAGGAGTAGTGTTACCACTGGAAGGTAAGAGTGCCTGAATAGTGTCAATAAAGTGTTTATTAAGTAGGGCAACTGTTTCCAGAGCCGTTGTATTTGGGTGGGGGGAGGGATTTGAGGAGTAGCCTGCAGAAAGAATTTTATTAATGGCTGACCAGAACTTCGGAGGGTTGGATTTGTTATTTAGTTGGGGAGAGGTAAAGAAGGATTTTTTATCAGCAGTGATTTTTTTCTTAGTAAGATTTCGGAGATGTCTATAGTTGTGAAGTGAGGGTAATTCGTTAGTTTTGGTCCAGGATTTCAAGCTTTCTCTCTTTGCAGCATAAGGGATTTAGTTTCTTTGGAAAGCCAGGGAGCATAATTGGGTTTTATTCTAATCTTTCTGGAGGGAGCAAGGGAGTTCAGGAAGATGCTATTGAAACTATCTACTGCGTTGTTTAGAGAGATGTGTTGAAGGAAAGACTAGTCAATGGAAGATAGAATAAAGTTAAATTGGCTTATATTGAAGTTTGAAAGTTTGCAACAGTCTCTATAGAGGTTAGATTTGGTAGGTTGGAGGAGTATTTAAGGACAGAGGTGGGTAGGTGGTCAGTAAGTTGGTTTGGTAAAGTAGTAGGGTTATGATAAAGATTAGGGGAGCTAGTGAATATCCAGTCAATTATAGAGCCAGAAGTTAAATTTTTGTGGAGTCGAGTTGGGTAAGTTATTAGTTGATGGCAACCATCCTGATTTATGCTGATCTGAGGGGAGTTAATTTTGAGTTTGAACCAGTTTAGGTTGGCATCTCCTAAGATGAGGGTTTCATAGGGTATATTTTGGGAGAACCAGGATAGGATTTCCTCTACGGTGGGCAGGTTGTTCCCAGGAGGGATATAGATGGAGGCAATAACTATTTTTATGTGGGTTTAAGTGGCAGTTTAAGATGATAAGTTCAACTGGGTGAAAGTCAGGGATGGGTGCAGGGAAGGGGGAGAGGATGAAGCTATTTGAATGAAGGATGACTACACCACCACCTTTTTATGGGAATCTGAGTGGTAGAAAATATAGCCTGGTGGGAGAATTTCATTGTTAGAGATGTGTGGCTTAAGCCAAGTTTCTGATAAGCAAAGGATGTGAGGGGTTGTATGGGCTATCCAGGCATCTAATTCAGTGATTTATTGGATAGGTTTTGAATATTTAGAGAGTATATGGCTAGGTGTTTAGATATGGTTGAGTTCAATGTAAGAGATTGAGGATGGAGAGAGGTTGTAGGAGAAGATGGGGAGGTAGAGGATGATGGTTGGTTATTAGGAGGAGAGAGAGGGGGGCCTGGGTTAGAGTGGATGTCGCCAGATATAAGTAAGTTCTTAGTGGGTAGAGAGAGAGTAGGATGAAACATAGACATAGGTTGTGCAGTTTGGATTTAGATCTGAAGGATTCTGAAGGCTATGTATTTTCACAGGGAGATGTTAAATGCTAGGAATTTCTAGCATGGGCTGTTGAGTCTGGGAACTGAAATCAGGTGACAAAAAGTGATGTCATGCTGCAAGTATCCCAGCAGTAATATTTGACATTAATTTAAGAACTCTCTGAGAGAGTGACTGTGCATTTTGTATTTTGCCTTTGACCTGGGAGCATCCATTCACAACATCTGCACTTGCCTTGTTGTAAGAGAGTTAACTAGGGTACAGTAATTTCTTTTAGATTCAATAAGGAATATAGTAAAGATTAATTTAGATGTTTTCTGTATTTGCTTCAGACTGTCCTGCAATGTTGTTTTAAAAAAATTCCTGTGATTTTGAACTCTGAACTTACTGTGATGATTTACTGAGTATTTTCTTGTTGTTTTATTATTTATTATTAAATATTAAATATATTTAAATCTATCATTGTGGTTGATATTTGTGAGACATATTTATGCTCTTAGGGTACATGCATATTTATTTGGTGATACTGTGTAGGCCACTCCTAACAGCGGTGCTCTTGGTCAAACTACCATTTGGATTAATAGTAACATTACACAGTATACACAGTAGGATTGGACACCCTTTGTTAAGGGCCTTAAATTAGCTGATAAGTAGTGTTTGGTGGAGGTGGAAACTGCCTTATATCTGGGGAGAAGGGAGCATAGCTAGTAAACCTGTGCCAGTCTCTCTCAGGCAGGTGTGTGTGTATAAATCAAATCTCAAAGTGTGTGTCAGCTACTTGGGCAGGGGCACGAAGCACTGGTTGGACAGGGAGGGTGCTGGAGGTCTTGATTTGGCCATTCAGTTGAGATCTCAACCCTACAGCTGTGCCAGTGGGGAGTCTTATTGGGGTTCTGGAGAACGGGGGAGAAACCAGCCCCAGACTGACTATGGTCTCTGTGTGCTCTTAAGAGAAACTGCACTTTACTATGTGTGTAATCCTCCCAGTGTGTACGTTCCACACTGTTGCCAGTGGTGAGGATTAATACTCCTTGATTACTGGGCCAGTGTTGGTGAGTCACAGAGCTTATTGCTAGATCAGGTCCAAATAAGATGAGAAGAGATGTGCTGAGGTGGGCTACTCCCATCTGGGGGGGGGGGGGGAAGTAAACTTCAGGAAGCAAATCTGTTCAGGGAGTGGCATGCACTATCAAAGACTTCCATGCATCCACAAGGAGATGGGAGTATTTTCTCTCCCTTTTTACATCACCTTTATTAAATTCAAACAATCTTCACAATTACATGAGAAAGCACACAGATAGAAAAGAAAAGAAACCACTGTAAACATTTGCTCAATTACTACCTTCCCTTAAGTTTCATCCCTCTTCCTTCTGAACATTTAGCTGCATGCAGTCCTCTGACAAATTCCATTTATTTGCACAATTTGTTCATTCCCTTTTCTTAAGATTCCACCTCCAATTCTTTTACCGTCTTCACAATATTCAATACTTCACTTATGGCTGGGTTACATTTCAATTTTAATTTGCTCCCTCAATATTTCTGGCAAAGTACTCTACAGGAAATGTTTTAAAATCTGTCACATTGTTATATTCCCAAAAAGATGTTACCAGTTACTTCTTTATTTCCCATCACACTTCCAACAACTGTAATTTACCCTAATAAAGAATCTAAGTCTGCTTTGGCATGAAAATAACTATACAAACACTTCACTGCAAAAACCCTAAACCTTCTGCACTTTGTTGCATACTTGGCAGAAAAAAAAATAAGCTTTCTAACTTTTTCTTTTACACTGTATTCCATTCTCTCTTCCCAATCTTTTCTCACTTCTTATTTATTTATTTATTTATTTTATTTTATTTTATTTTACATTTGTTAACCGGGCTAGTTTAACTGGATATATGTCCATTTTCAGTAGAGGCCCGGGGAGATAAGCTCCAATGAAACAATAACAAAAAATTACAAAGTAACAAAATCATAATAAAAATTGATGTAAACATGGTACAATGATTTTACATTAGTGAGACTAATCTAAGAGGTTAGAAGTTGAATACATATAGCAACAAGTGCAGGTATAAGTTGTGTCATTCAAATACAGTTTTAATACACTGTATATAGAGGAGAAGGCAGCTGATGATATATATATATATATATATATATATATATATATAGATTATATATACATAAATATGCAGGTATAAGTAGTATCGTTCCCATGCAGTTTTAATATATAGCATATAGAGGAGAAGGTAGCTAATTATATGCACTTTCTATGTACCTATGGTATTTACATTAGTAAGGTAGAAGAAGATGTAAGTAGTAGTATATAAAAGTAGAATGTTAGTTGTACTTAAGAAAATGGGTTGATTACTGAGAAGGGAGGAGGGTAGGCTGAACCTATTAGCAGGGCTAGTTGATCAGTCAGGTTCAGTGCTGGGGCACAACCAGTGTGATTTGAGGAAAGGTTTCAGTTTGGTTTTGAAAAGTGATAAAGAGGGTAGTGAGGAACGTTCACTGGGGAGAAGGTTCCTGGATTTTCCAACAAAACTGGAGAAGAGAGAGTTTCCAGCCCTGTTGTTTGATTTACAAATATTGACAAGAAGTTTCTGAGATGAATGCAAGGTTTTCAAATTTTTGCAGGGGGTGATAAGGGTAGATAGTATAGGGGTATTTGTTGGATGGTGAAGGATTTTATGGACAATGGTCATTTGGTGGAATTTAATCTGATTTTGTAGTTCCAGCTACCCTAGCTGTTTTAGATTGTAACAGTGGTGGGTTCTAAAGGGGTTACCTGTAGCAAATCTGGCTATGTTACTGCAGGCGGGTTCCATTTTATTCAGGTTGTTTTTGAATAGATTTGTACAGATAGGTGAGGCATAGAAGACAGCAGAGATTAGATGGGTATGAGCAATAGTTATTCTAGCTACTGGAGAGAGGAAGTGTTTTATCCTATAGAGAGAGCCTAGTTTTCTATTAACAGTTTTTATAGTGTTGTTAATATGGGTGTCGAAGGTAAGGTTGTTATCTATGGTGATACCTAGTAGCTTGGTGGTAGTATCTGGGGATATGAGAGTTCCATTAATGGATATGAATGTGAAATCTATCAGGGGAGATTTATAAGTTGGGGTAAAAAGGAGGAGCTTCGTTTTTTGGGGGTTCAGAAGGAGACAGCGTTGTGTGAACCAGAGTTCAACTGTGTTAACCACCTTTTGGGTAAGGGAGTTAAGTTCAGATATTGATGTGGCTGAGCATATCAGTGTGGAATCATCTGCATATTGTATGCATGTTGATTGAGAGATATCTAGATGAAGGTCATTGATAAATATAGAAAACAGGAGAGGTCCTAACATGGACCCTTGAGGGACACCAAGGTTAATAGGGAGGTTGGTTGATAAAGTGTTGTGCCAGAGTATGGCCTGTTGTCGGTTATCTAAATAGGAATGGAACCATTTTATTGCTAGTGGCACTAGTGACAGGGATTTGAGGATATTTATAAGTATCTGGTGATTAACCATATCGAAAGCCTTTGACAGATCTATAAACAGTGCAGAGGAAAGCAAACTGAGGTTAGGGTTTTTGTTAATGCAGTCAGTACAGGACAGGAGGGCAGTAGTAGTGCTGTGTGAAGGTCTGAAGCCATGCTAGCAGTTGGAAAGTAAATTATTTTGGATTAGGTGGTCTAGCAATTGCTTGTGGATGCATTTTTCCATGAGCTTAGCTAAGGGAGAAAGTAGAGCTATGGGATGGTAATTGGAGAATTCAGTACAGTTTCCACCCTTGTGAAGGGGAATAACATTGGATATCTTCCAGATTTTGGGGATGTTTCCTTCAGTGATGGTTCTATTAATGAGAATGGAAATGGGATAGGCAATGGATTTGGCTGCTATTTGAAGGTATTCGGCAGGTAATTGGTCTGCTGAAGGAGAACATGGTTTTAGTTTTTGAAGAAGGGTAAGAATATATGCAGTTGGGACTGGTTGGAAGAGAAATGGAGGGGGTGGAATAGTGTTAGATTTGGGTAAAGTTAAGTTCTGAGTTGATAACTGACTAGCAAGAGTTTGAATGGTTTCAGTCAAAAAAGAATTACAGGCATTGGCAGTTTGTATGGGATTATCCTGGTCAGTGCCTTGTGGGTTTGGTGTGGTAGATTGACCTGGGTGTAGTAATTGGTTAATACTTGTCCAGAACTTTTGTGGTTTATTATGGTGCTCATGCTGGAATTGTAGGTAGTATTTTTTTTTTGTCAGACAGTATAGCTTGTTTAGTTTTATTTCTTAGTTGTCTGAATTTTTGTTGGTCTACATGGTTTTTGGTTAAGTGGTATTTAGCCCAATGCTTGTTTCTGAGATGAATTTGTTGCTTGGTTTCTTTTAAGAGCCAAGGGGCAGGTTTAGATCTCATTCTTATAGAGCGGTTTGGTGCATGGTGGTCTAGCATGGTTAGGAATTTAGAATTAAAGTGATTAACAGCTTCATCCCGTGGGAGGTGTTTCAAGGGAGACCAGTTACATGCTTTAAGTTCTTTTTGCAAGAGATCAGGGTTAAATGTTTTTTTGTTCAAATATTCTTGATAATTATTGGAGTGGGTAGATTGGTTTTAAGCCTGATGAAATAGGTAAGTGAGTGATCACTAATATCACCAGGGAGAGTTCCAGCTTCATAGGTTTGGGCATGGTTATTGATGAGGATCCAGTCCAGGGTACATTCCTTCTTATTAGGCTTGTTAATTCTGGTGGGGGAGGTAATGGTTTGCTAAAAGCCAAATAGGTTTATATGGGTGGTAGGGTAGGTAGTGCTACAGATTTTCTAATCGATATTTAAATCTCCTAGGATTATGGTTTCTTGGGGTAAGTTTTGAGATAACCAACAGAGGGTATTTTCAACAGTGGTAGTGTTGTTACCAGGAGGAAAATAGATACAGATTATATAGATGGATTTGAATCTGTTAAGTTGTAGCTTGGTAATAAGAATTTCAGCATTAGAGTCTTGGGGTGGTTTGTAGTCATAGGTAGTAATCTGTAGTCTTGACTTAAATACGATAGCTATTCCACCTCCCTTTTTAGCTGCTCTGGATAATTTCATTGTCTTTAGTTACAGGTTTTAACCATATTTCTGCTAAGCAAAGTATGTAAAAAGAGTAGATATCCAGGAGAGCATGAAGTTGTGCAGTCTTATTATTTATGCTACGTATACTGAGGTGTGCTAATAAGAGTGAGTTTGAAGGTTTGTTGATGGAATGAACAGAAGTAGTGCTGGGGTTGAGGAGGTGAGTGGTAGTTAAACTTGTTGGGCCTGGGTTAGGGTGAATGTCTCCATCTTCTAAAGATAGAAGTAGTATTTGTAGTCTAGGATTTTGGAATTTGTTATATAGATTACGGGATTTCCTGGGGTTGTGAGAAGTATATCTAATGTGGATTGTCCTATGGTATTTTGCTAGTAGATAGCTGGGTGTAGATGTAGTGTTAAAATGGTTAGAGAAGATAAGAAGAGGAGGAGAGGTAATTAGCTTATCGGGGTAGTAAAGGTGTGGATGTAGTGGGTGTTCATAAGAGGTTAATAAGTAGGCTATTATTAAAGGTGGTATAAGTAGGAGTATGAGTAACCTTTGTAAGTGGATTGGGGAGTGTAGCTTATACATTTGGATGGGTAAGTTATTAGGTTCCTGCTATAGTCACACGGTTATACTTGGTGTGGAGAGATGTAGGTGGTAGGTGTGGTGGGTGAAGATAGGGACTGGTACGTGAAAAGAGGGAGTGGGAGTTGGAGTTGGTTGGCTACTGGAGATGGACTATGTGATTGGTGCGAGGGGGAAGGGGTGTGGTTAGGTAATATAAGAGTAGGAACACTGGGGGTGGGTGGGAAGTGGGGGTAGGGTAGGAGAGCAGAGTGTGCCTGCAGGTCGAACGGAGCAGGTATTCCCAAGGAAAGAAAGACAGCAGGGCAGACAGTGTGAAAACCATCAGTATGGTGAAGGTAAGTGCAGAGGGTGGTAATTAGGCTGGTTAGAGGGGGGTGCTTAGGGACTGTGTTGAGGGGAGTGGGGTGAAAGTCAGAGGTAGGTAGGACTATTAACAAGCAGTTAGAGAAAAGAACGTGAAAGGACTAGTTATGGTGAAAGAGATTGTGTGAGGAAGAGAGGTTATAGGTGGGTAAAGACTGCCAATCTAGTGGCCAAATTAATTAATAAAAGGTATAAGGAAAGGATGAAATGGGATGAGGTAGGTATGGGGGCTTTGGCTGCAGGCTGGGTCCTATACTAGCTCCTAGTAAGTGGTAGAACAACTTTACATTCAAAATAAAGTAGGATTAATTCATGTAACATACTTTCTTTAGTTTCTTTCCTGTCACTTCAGGGAGAAGGTAGGACTTTCCTGTTGGGGGGGAGTAAGTCAATCTGGTAATAGAGTCTGTGACTGTTCTTGGTTGTCCAGGAGGGCAGGGCCAGTAGACAAAGCAGATTAGGTAGAGAGGCAGAAAAACTGGAGAAAATAATGAGAGGATATAATTGTAATTCAAATATAGATATAATCAAACAGAGGTTAACAGGAATATAGATATAATCAAACAGAGGTTAACAGGTTAATCAGCACATATAACTGGTAAGGCAGCAGAGAGTATAGATAAAAACAACACATATGCTTCAGCAGATATCATACTCTACACATCTAGCCATTAAAATCACTTTACAATATGCGTAACAACTGTAAAAGATGCCATTAAAGGTGCAAAGTTCTACAACTAGCTAAGTAGGGCCGGGAGTATCACAGAAAACCTTACTTTTCACACAGATAAATTCTTAAACTTAGACAGGTTATACAGTAAAAACCCTAAAAACAATTGGACTGGATATATGCAGATATAAAGACTAAACTGGGGGGGGTGGGCTTGGCTCAGTCTATATAAGCAAGCAACCTTCTGGTTTAACCTTTGCGATACCCAATAAAGTCAGGCTGTGAAAGGGAATGTCTGAGCAACAGGGGCAATTGGGACACCTATATTTGGGTAAGAACAGGATTACTACTTATGTATAGATACATTCAATGTGTATGTAATCCGTTTAGAGTGAGCGTGATTACATTACCAAGTTTAGTTCATTAAAACAGGGTAGATATGCTCGTTCCACTCTAGCGCTGCTGGTGAGAAGTCGCTAATTAGAGGTGATGTGATGAAGTTAACATTTCAATCCAGCATGTAGAATGTCCCACTAATGCAGCTGGTAAGCTAATACTGGATTCGGCTTTGTAGTTCAGCATGAAACATTAATATTATGGGGTTAAAATGGTGGCAGTGCACAACATCCAGAGAGCAGTAGAATGTTAATTCGCTGCTAGTGTGGCTGGTAAGCAGAAAGGTACAGTCTTGTTAGCCCCAACGTGGCTGGGATGGTTTTATCATTGGATATTGACTTCAAAATGGGATACTCACTCCTAGGAGTATAAGTAGGTGCTGCCGTGTAAGCAGCAACTTGGGTTTTAGTTGGGCAGTTGTAAAACACTGCTATTTAAATGAGCTTCAAAAGCTTGGGAGTAAATGAACTTTAAAGAGACTAGCACAGGTACTAGTATGGTCGGCTACCACGTGGAAGTGGTTAGCGACATAGAATCAACACCAGCTTGATGTTGGAAAGCTCTATAACCAGATAAATCCTTTAGAGCTATGGCAGTGGAGAGTAGAAATTAGGGTTTAATTCTCAAGCAGTGCTGCAGCATTGTGCAGGTTACAAAGTCAGTGTATCACAATTGAAAATACCTTGTCTAGCAACGGCATTAGTACTATGCACAGTTAGACCTGCAGGTAGCTAATCCTGCAACACACGTAGTTCTAATACATTTCTACAGCAAACACTAGACAACGTACTAGTAAGCAGTTAAATGATACATTTGGCGAATAACATTCTATGAAACAGACACTAAATACAGTCAATTATTAACAGGGCTGGAAATGATATGCAAGATCCAGACAATACTGCAGCAAAACATTGTTGGATTAAGAGTATCGCACTTACAGGAAGTATGGGATAGCAAGTAGGAATGCACAGCAGCCACGAGTAGGTCCAGGGGTTTAAAGATGGCACCCTGGGGAAATTGGTCCTTATGATAGGTAAGGGCGGGTGTAGGTAGGGAAAGGGGGAGGAGTTAGGCGAGTGTGAGCAAATGCAAGCCGGAAGACCAAGCTTAGCATAGCTTAAATAGTGAAGTCATACAAAGACATTATAGTCTGTTTACTTGGCTGGTTTGGAGAACAGGAGCGAGGAACAGGATAAGTACACAGACATAGTGAGATAAAGTGGGCAAAGGGGTATTAGGGGTCAGGGAGATGGGTAAGGCAGTATGTAGAGAGGAAGATAGTCAAGGTAAACGTAGTTATAGATAGGAAGAGTAGCACTGAGGAGACCCAAGGAAAGAAAGGCAGCAGGGCAGACAATGTGAAAACTATCAGTATGGTGAAGGTAAGTGCAGAGGGTGGTAATTAGACTGGTTAGAGGGGTGCTTAGGGACTGTGCTGAGGGGAGTGGGGTGAAAGTCAGAGGTAGGTAGGACTATTAGCAAGCAGTTAGAGAAAAGAACGTGAAAGGACTAGTTATGGTGAAAGAGATTGTGTGAGGAAGAGAGGTTATAGGTGGGTAAAGCCTGCCATCTACTGGCCAAATTAATTATGTGGAGTGAGGAATCACTGTAGGGGGTAGAAACGTATAAGGAAAGGATGAAATGGGATGAGGTAGATATGGGGGCTTTGGCTGCAGGCTTCACAGGCAGGGTCCTATACTAGCTCCTAGTAAGTGGTAGAGCAACTTTACATTCAAAATAAAGTAGGATTAATTCCATGTAACATACTTTAGTTTCTTTGCTGTCACTTCAGGGAGAAGGTAGAACTTTCCTGTTGGGGGGAGTAAGTCAATCTGGGAATAAATAAGGTCTGTGACTGTTCTTGGTTGTCCAGGAGGGCAGGGCCAGTAGACAAAGCAAAGTAGGTAGAGAGGCAGAAAAATGTAGTTTCTTTCCTGTCACTTCAGGGAGAAGGTATGACTTTCCTGTTGGGGGGAGTAAGTCAATCTGGGAATAAATAGAGTCTGTGACTGTTCTTGGTTGTCCAGGAGGGCAGGGCCAGTAGACAAAACAGATTAGGTAGAGAGGCAGAAAAAAGGAATTATGGGATAGCAGGCCAGGAACGCACAGCAGCCACGAGCAGGTCCAAGGGTTTAAAGATGTTGGATTCTTGCAGTTATTATGCAAAATTTTATATGTGCTTAACAATTGCCCCTTTTTTACAGCAACTTCTGTTCTAGACTCAACTTAAACTTAACTAGAGCTGGTCTTTCACTTAGCACTAATCTATTACTTTCTTTTTTCTGTACTCTTTCAATCCCTTGTAGGAAAGGAAGATGCTAACCGCAGTCAAAACTTTCTCTTGGCTTCATCCCACTCTTTTACATTTCCTTCCATAGTTATTTGATCACAATACCTTGGTCTCTTTGCTAAAGCAATCCAATAAATTCCAGACCCTCGTGCCTTCTTCTATCTCCATTACCTGCAGTATTTCCTATTGGTAAAACCCCCTTTCCCCAGTCCCATGTTCACTTGGTTCATAAAATGCTTTCTGCAGCTTTAGAAATATAACATTTAGTATGGTTATTATTATTCTCCTTAAGGGCTGACATCTAAAATTCTACTCTCTTCTTAGTTCTCAAAATACCCCACACCCCACCAGTTTAGTCACCATGCCTTTCCTTTTTGATTTGTAACCTGTTGGTTTGTGTTATTTATATGAGACTTAACTCTAAAATATACCATCAATTCAGACAGTCCTAAACCACCTTGTTATGAGGACAGAAACAAATTATCCCACTTACCTCTTGTCCACTCTCCCTTCCAAATAAATTCCTTCAATTTTTTTATTAATTGCAGCCCACAGCTTCTATACAGGTTCAACAAAAAATATGTCTGACCTGCATATCGTATTAAAGGGACTAGAAACATTTTCACTGCTTATACTCTACTACCCATATCCAAATGTCAACGACATTCAACTTCTTAATTTTTTATATTATCTTTCATTTAGCTTCTTCTCACATTTCCTTAGATGCCATAATAGAATCACTTGTAATCCAGACACCAAAATACTTCCTCTTATTATGTCCCCATAAACATGGGTATTGTTGAACTATATCTTGTGCTGGTCCTGGGAGAAGTACGAAGTCTTCCCTGTTTAGTCAGAATGCTGTGCCCATCCCTGGGGAAGCTGCTGTTGCCATTAACAACCCTGATGACCCTATTTTTCCTGCCAAAAGGAAAACTAAACATGTATCTGTTAAATCAACCAACAACAGAACCAAGAAACTGTATATGGAAGCGAAAAAACACAGTTGGAATCACTTTATTGTAGAACTAGCAGTTTAGCACTTTCATCTTTGAATAAAAGACTTCTTTAGAACTGCCTACATTAAAAAACAACGCACTTAAATACTTAAAAAAATCTCTAGTCATATGATTCTATCCACCAATAAAAACATTTTTATAATTAATTACAACAAAACACTTCCTAAACATCAGAGTTTTTGAGCCAACACAAAATATTTATGTCATGTAATTAACCAAGACAACAAGCGGCACCAATAAGCAGAACATATTTTACAAATACTACAAATAAAAACATATGAAATGCATATGAATATACATGTGTGAAAAATAAATATAAAACCATACTTGAAAATAAAACTTGTATTTAAAGCCAGTACTTTCTACCTATAAACAAAACAATAATCGAAGCATGACGTATAAAAAAACAATAAACATGCAAATTAATGAAGTCACCCTATTACAGAAAAAGGAAAAATAAAAATGAACGAATGAATGAATAAACAGATAGATGAATAAAAAAAGACCCACTCCTTCAAGGGGAAAAAAGAGTGAAAGTTTGAGGAAAGGCCCAAAAAAATCAACTCTAAACTTTTGAGCCTTAATAGTGGCACTATGGAACAAGAATCATTCAATCCCAGTGGCTGCATAGCATTGAGTCTTATACTCCAAATAAACTCTGTTTTGTTCAGATGCTCATCTAAAATAAATCCCCTGGGGGTCTTTCACTACATAATCCAAAACTACAAAATAGAACTTGTGGTCTGGGGCCAGTGACATATGCCTATATACTGCACTTGACCTTTTAGCTTTCTCAGCATCACCTACATGCTCGTAAATTCTAAACCTTAGCTTGCAAGAAGTCTTCTCTACATAGAATGCATTACATGAATCACAAAATGCCACATATACAACCCAACTTGATTCACAACTGAAATGTGTTCCAATCGAAAACTTTTTTGATACAGAAAGACTCACAAACTAAAACATGTCGACATTGACTGAAGTGGCCACATTTAAACATCCCTTTAAGACTATTATCACCTAGATTGGACACCTTCCTTTCCAATAGTTCCTTAAAACATTTGTTCTTTCGAACACTATCTTTGGTGATTTCCCTAAGCTTTTGTAAAATATGTTTTGCTTGTTGTCTTGGTTAATTACAGGGCATATGTATTTTGTGTTGGCTCAAAAACACTTTGATGTTTAGGAAGTGTTTTGCAGTAATTAATTAGAAAAATGTTTTATTGGTGAATAGAATCATATGAATAAAGATTTTTTTAAGTATTTAAGTGCATTGTTTTTTAAAGCAGGAAGTTCCGAAGAAGTATTTTATTGAAAGATGAACGTGCTAAACGGACGGTTCTACAATAAAGTGATTACAACTGTGTTTTTTTTTGCTTCCCTCTACTGTTTCTTAAACATGTATCTGTTCCTGCTCAAATTTACCTGGACAGGAGTAGTTTATTAGGTCTGGCTCAGGGTCTAATTCAGGGTACTGATACTTCTTATAAGGTGTTTTCTGATAAAAGAAAAAGGGATGCCTCTTTTCCTGAAGAGATTTAAGATTCTGAATTTGGACAGGAAGATGGAAGGCACAAAGGCAGGCTTTTGCCTCAGATTCCTGATTCAGATTGAGTGGAAAGCAGAGTATCCAATACTCCCTGTCAGACTTTCTCTTTCTCAGACTCTTTTGAGCATGTGCTAGTGTTTTCAGTGGGAGAACACTCAGAAAATGCTATGAGCAGTTACAAATGGAATTTCCATAATCTTCCCTCATCCCTCTTGTGCCGCCGGTATTTGAGAATATGTATGCCACTGCCTGCAATTTTCTTGACAGTCAACGTGCTTCCCCTAAAAAAGGCAGACTGTATAAAGTTTCTCATTCTTTTAACTTTTTATACACTCATCCCAAACCTGACCCATCAGCTATAGCTTTAGTTAATCCTACCACTACTAAGCATTTAATTAATTCTAATCCTTCACTTTCTGACAAGGATGGTAAAATAACTGATACGCATCGAGGAAAAGTGTATGCTTCTGCACATTTTATTTGCAGAATGCAGAATTGCCAAGCTCATATGTTAAACTTTATTCTAACTGTGAAAGTACGAGGAATGTTTTGTCTACAGTTTACTCTTATGAGGAAAAATCAGCTTTAAATGCTTTAGCTTTTTCAATTTCACAGCTCATAACTCACTGTTTAAAGTGTGTGCATGACTCTGCTGATACTTCCTCTAAAGCAATGGCCACTGGTACCATCTTAAGTAGGTTTGCCTGTCTGCAATCTCAGAACCTCCAAGAATATGTGAAAAATGCGATATTAAATGTTCCTTTGGACAGAGCGTTAACTTTTGTACCCCCTCTTACAAAAGTTATCAAGAATGTAATGAGAGAGATAAACTGATTAAGGGATTTCACAGATTTTTCAGCTCTCTTTTTCCAAACTTTACAAAAAAATTCTCTTCCCTGTCATCTAATTTTGGCAAGAAACAAAATGAACAGTCTCAGCAGAATGCTGATAAAAGACATTTAAGAAACAGAGGCAATGAGTTTCCAAAAAGAAGGCAGGAACCCCTCAAAACAAAAGACAATCTAATAAGTCAAAATAACTATTTAAAAGACCATGTTCCCCTTTCCTACCCTGACAGTCCTTTTCCCTTCCAGAACGTCTTAAACTCCACTTCTCTTTAGCAACAGACAGTTTCAGACAAATGGATTATGAAGATCATTCATCAGTATTACAGATGTCAGTGGAAGGAAATTCCTCCTATTCAGGGAGTAGTTCCTCATCCACCAGACAACACTCCTCTATTTTCCTCTGTCCTTCAACATATGTTGTCTCAGAGAGTAGTAATACAGCCAGCTCCAGCTTCTTGGTTTGGG
Organism: Protopterus annectens; assembly: GCF_019279795.1. Classification (NCBI taxonomy): domain Eukaryota; kingdom Metazoa; phylum Chordata; order Ceratodontiformes; family Protopteridae; genus Protopterus; species Protopterus annectens. The sequence goes on from NC_056746.1 coordinate 625,349,265, forward strand.
AAAGATTTTTAGTCAAGGATATTTTTGGTGCCAAAGAAAGAAAATGCCTGGAGACCAGTTCTGGATCTTTCTTCCCTAAATCTGTTTTTATTAGTGTACAAGTTCAAAATGCTGTAAGACACAATCTGTTACCTCTTCTTCCTCACTTAAGTTATCTAGTAACACTGGATTTAAAAGATGCTTATCGTCACACTTCTCTATTCATCTAGATTTCAGGCATTTTGTAAGGTTTTGTATGTCTGGATCATATTATCAGTTCTCTCCCTTACCCTTTGCACTATCCCCTGCACCATGAGTGCACCAATGAGTGTTCACAAAGTGTCTAGCTCCATACATAGCCTATTGCGGGCTATAAGGTATATATATTTAAACAATTTGCTTATCTTTAAAGATTCATTTTCAAAATGTCAGGAGTCTTTGGGTGAGAAACCTGTTACACAAGCTGGGATTCCAACAAAACACTGAAAAGTCCTTTTTCACTCCATCACACAAGACTGTTCCCCGGGGTGCATGCTAGACACCTCAGTTCAGAGTTTTTCTTCCACAGGAAGAAAACAGATCCATGCTTAAGATCTATTTCTTGGGGTTTTCACTCAGACTTTGGTCGCTGCAAAGGAAGACTGCAGGATTTTGGGTTTAATGAAATCTATGATTCTCATGATACCACTGGCAAGACTCCACATGAGAAAGATACAATGGCATCTGAAGTATCTCTGGTTCGAGCAGCAACACCCAATATCTTCCCACCTGCTCCAAAGCAGTCACCACAAAGACTTTACAATTCGCTTAGTAAGCAGTATCGGGAGGGCTAAAAATGCAAGGTGACTGGGACACCAAGGACAAAAGCAAGCAAATAAACATAAAAGAAATGGTTGTTCTAATCAAGGCACTCAACTGTCTGAATCATCTTTTGCCCAGTAGACCTCTTCAAGATGTTAAAAACAATACCATAGTCATGTAGTACATCAACAAGCAAGGAGAAACCAGGTGTTATCCCCTCTACAGACTAACCATGTTATCTCTTGGGATATACCTTTACAGCATAATCTCACTCTACAGGCATCCTATACCAGGTCAGAGCAAAAGTGTGGCAGATAAGATGAACGGGACAAAGGGAGACCCTCCGGAAAAGAAATTGGGGATCTGCCAAGGTTGAGCCATCTATGCGGAGTTTCTCAAGATGACCACTTTGAACATCCAACTGGCAAAATTCTCCTCCAGGACTCCAAGTGCAGCAGATATTAATGAAGGTAAGAAAGCCTGCTACTAGAAAATCATATATTAGCAAACTAAAAAGATTTTGTGCTTGGTGCCATTTCAGGGCTAGTGTTCCTCTGTTTCTTCAATAATTGCGAGTAACTATCTTATGGCATTTCTTACTCCTCCACTTGTTGGTCATTTCAGGATGTCAGTCCATGGATCTCCCCTCTTTCAATGCATTCTCATGTGAAAATATTTTTGAAAGGGGTTTTGCATAAAAGACCCACACGAAAACTGGTTTCTCCTTCTTGAGATCTTAATTTTGTGTCAGAGAAGCAAACATTTACTCCATTTGAACCAGCCCATCAGGCTGACTTGAGATTATTAACATGAAAAACTGTTGCTCTCATCTCTGCAAGAAGAGTATCTGAGTTGAAAACTCTTACACTGAGTCAACCTTATCTTATTTTCCATAGAAACAGGGTTTCTTTGAGAGCTAATCCTTTTCTTATGCCTAAAGTTGTAGTTGAGTTCATTTTAAGCCAATCAATTTACCTCCATTTTCTTTCCTGAACATAAAATTAAGTGTGAAAGGCTACTCCATACCTCTTATGTCCACAGACAACTCAGACAGTATACTGAAAGAATAAAATCTTTTCAGATCTTCAGATCAGTGGATCTTTTCTTGTGAGTATAAGAAGGGACAACCTGTGTCTAAACAAAGTATTTCCAAACGGCTGTCTCAAGCTATTAACTTTTGTTATTCTCACCATAACAAAACTATTCCAGGCAGGGTCAAGACTCACTGTACCTGGGTCTTGGCTTTATCTATGGCTTTTTGGAATGGGCTGGATTCTATAAATATTCTAGAAGCAGTAACTTGGTCCTCTCTGCATACATTTACAAAGCACTACAAGTATGATACTTTCTCTAGGTCTAGATCAGGGCTTTGCTAGAACCATTCTCCAGGGGCTCCTGGACTCTTCCCCTTTCCACCTCCCAAATGTTGTAGGCTAGGGTAATCCATCTATACAGCTAAGGCTACTGCAGCTAGTGATCAATATGTTGAACATAATACAGTTGTGTAAGTAGAGTTACCATAACAGTAGATATATGAATTATCACTGCTACAACAGCCACTCCCTCCCTCCATTTCCCTTAGTTTTTTGAGTATGTTGTTTTACCAGGGTATGTAGGTGTGTATTTATGTCTATTTATTCACTTTTATAGGATCATAGGAGATTACTAAGCTATCAAGCCGGAGGACATTTTAAGCCTAGCCGTTTCAACCCAATGTAATACCGTAGCGGTACTAGTAAATACCCAAGATTGCATTTAGTCATGACTGCCCATGTCCAGAAGGGTTGTGGGCACAATCCCTGGTAAATATTTAAGGTGCCCCATCCACTCATCCAGGTTCCTCTTGAACAGTGTCATACAGGTGCTCTGTTTCACATAAATTGATAGCCTGCTTCAAAGACGTGGCAGTCGCAGGGAGATAAATCTGTCCCTCCAGCATGTCCTATTTAAGTCACAGGCCATATACAAGTCCCTGGAACAAGTAGCCCTAGACGCATTTGATTTACGGATAAGCAATAAGTTATTAGGTTTGGGTCTTGGGTTGCTCTAAGAAGTCTATACAATAAGGAGTATAGTGACAGGGATTTTAGTTGGTCCGTGTAAGGCATATGCTGGAAGGCCCTTGTTATTCTTTGTTAGAAACATCTGAGGTCTCTCTAATTGCTGTAGGTGCTTAGTACGGTACTTATCTAATGGGGCGTTATACTCAATTATGGGCCTAAGTGTCAAGTTTAGGGGGGTTAGAAGTTCTTTTGCTCTCAAGGTGATACTTTTACTAATCAAATGAACTATGTGTAAAGCTTTCCTTACAATGGTAGACATGTGGTGGTTGAAGTTAAGGTTGTGGTCAACCTGTGATCCCAGGTACCTTACCATTGCATGAATACTTACCATTTCATGAATACTTAGGGTATTGTTATTGATATGATAGTATGAAGGGATACTGTTTGTGCCAAAGTGAATGATGATGCATTGCTTTGCATTCAGTTTGAGACTGTGACTAACACAACAGTCACTGGTCTGTGTGAGACCATCCTGGAGTATACTGACATCATTTGCGAATTCAACAACTGCACCTAGTTTGCAGTCGTCTGCAAACTTGGTCAGCCGCAACCCTTCAGTTTTGACCAGAACTTCTGAGACAACCAGTAGGGGGCACAGCAATGAACCCTGTGGCACTCTGCTGGTAACAGGTCTGCTGGTTGATGTGGAGTCACCCACTTTGACAGTAATATCTCCAGTTTGTGAGCCAGTTGGTAACCCATCTTACAACGAAGGGGTTTAGATTCAGTTTGCTAAGTTAATTGGTAATGCCTGAATGTGGGATTATGTCGAAGGCCTTTGCCAAGTCGAGGTATGCTGTGTGCACAGATATGCCTTCATCAATGGCCTTGGTTAAGCTCTCAAAGAAATCAACCACATTTAACAGGCAGGATCTGCCCTTCACAAAGCCAAATTGGGTAGGATCCCGGGCTTTGTCCTCTCACGGCTCAGCCTCCCTCTCTCAGTTGACATGAAATCTCGATGGGCTTGGTGTTCAGACTTGTTTTTTAGGCAGCTCAGCTTGAGCTGCTTAATGGTTTGAGGGTGTAAAAGGTGCCCTGAAGTTTTGGAAGCCAGCTGGCTGGTAGTTATAACATTAGAAGTATATAACTCATGTAGCTAAGGCTCCTGCAGCAGTGATCATTAGAACATCTACTGTTACGGTAAGTATACTTAAACAAATGTACTTCCTAAAGGTTGACTCACCATACATACTCCTTCAGTGGTGTAAAAAATTTCCTAAACCATGTATGCAATTTGTGCAACTAGCAAAGGACTGGAACAGTGATTAGCTTGGGCAAAAAATAACCCCCCCCCCCCCTCCACTACAGATAGTCTTATAGCAGACAGATAATTAGGCATTCCTCTTCAGACTTCAAGGTATGTGAAGTTCAGGAGGACTTTGATTTTGAGGTAGAGGCTGCCCTGCTCCTTGTCAAATATCATTGTCTTCTGGGTCTTGCACTGGCCCAGTTATACCTTCTTCACTACAGGGTTGGACTCCTGAGCATTTACAAAAGTTAAAAGGAGCTAACTTTTCACAATACCATGCTAGTTAAGTTGTGAAGACAAATGGGGGACATGATCTTCTGCCTCCATAAACTACAATGATTCTTGGATACTTTCATTTATGAAGTCCTCCACGTAATAATCTGCCTATAAGATGCGTATAAGCCATGGCTCACAGTTTGGATAACAATTGTGTTTCACCATGTGAAGTGCTCATTGCTGTCCTTGCCACATCTGCAATATAAGCAGTTGCACACTTGAAACAGCACACTCCCATTATCTCAACAACCTGCCCTTGGTTAAGAACTCTGAGTGCATTTAGCTATGGGGCAAGAATGTTTGTGATATCTATCCCATTCTTCGCATTGCAATCCATAATATGTGCACCACAATAGGTGCTGAGACATGTTTAAAAAAAACTGAAAAGGCTTAATTTAATATTAATTTGGGTACTAAGGTGAAGCTTGTCCATAACTTGAAAGATGGTGTGTAGACACATCAACACAGTTCCTAAAAGCAGTGTTTGATATTATAGATCTCAAGCAAAGGTAGCTTTAGTGAGAGTACAGTCTCTGGGTAACCTGAATACATCTGGCAGGAGCTGCAAAATGTTTGTTTTACCAGCAACAGCTTGTTGGCAAACAGGTTGAAAGATATCTCAAAAGTTCTCAAGGTGAGGCATCTGTTGCATATTATTCCCCAAGGTATAGAACTGGACTAGAATCCACAGACACTATATTTCAAGAACACTGATATTTAACTGAAAGCTGCGAAACACAAATAATAACCACTTCACAGTGACTTTCACTCAATGTATAGTGACATATAAACTCAAACAAAACTGTAAAATTATGCAGCAATTTGCAAAAAAAAAATCCTGCTAATTCTTTCATTCCAATTCAAACATAACAATGGTCAAGCAAAACACTGCTAACAGAAGCAGTAACAGTGTAAAATGAATACTGCAACACAGTCAGAAGTAGTTACTGCAATAACTGGTTGTTAGATTATAAATTATAAAACTAAGATAAAGATGCAGGGAAATCAGGTAAGGAACAAGACGAGGTAATGATCCTACAGTTAATTAAGAATTATAAATATTTCTTTAGAAGGGACAGCTAGTGAGTGGCATAACATGGAAACGGAATTTAAAAAATCATGACAGAAAAGAGAGAGAAAGAGGTATGGGAAAGAAGTAATAGGAATTATTTAGAGGGATTATTAAAGGTTAAATTACTGGAGATGAAGGGAAATCTTTCAAAACAAGAACTGAAGCAACTGTATGGTAAAGCATTGCGAAAAGTAATAGGCATTCATTAATGTTGAGATGTGGCGGAGAGGTAAAAAATTGTCAATATTAACATAACTATGATGATTCAAAAGGAAGCAGAGAGGAAGAAGACCATGTTACTGTTGTAGGTTCTTGATGCAGGGAATCATTTGATACAGTTAGCTAGTATTTTATGGATACTTTTCTTTTTACATTCTGTGATAGAATAATGAGATTAACTACGAAGATACAAGATAGGACAGAGGCAAGAATCAAGGTGGGAAGATTCATGTCTGACAAGCAGTGTTTAAAGAGAAGAACCAAGAATGGGTGTCCTCTTTCTCCTTTGTTATCTGCCTTATGCTTAGAGCCACTGGTAAAGAATAAAACAGATTCACAAATTCAAGGGGATAACTGGTTTTGTACTGAAAAAAATTAGCCTTATTTGCAGCTACATTATTTTGTATTTGATAAATCAATAAAAGTATATTTCAGTGTTGCAGAACATTTTGAGACATTTTCAAGCCTTTTCAAAATATAAAATAAATGAATACTGTACAATGAGCAAGTTTTCCCTTGCCCACTAATGGGACCCCAACAGTCACAAATAATGTGACTATCCCCTGATCCATACAGGTTGTAGGTGCTACGCTAAAGAGATTCACAGTAAAAGAGGAGTGGTCTGAGGAACTAGCTTTGGCCACAGCAGAGTCACCCATCAGGGGCTAAGGTAAACTTTTAGCCTACTGGGGTAGCAAATGTTGCACGTTTAACTTTTAATTTTTGCAGCTAGAAGGAGGACCACCCATGGGACCGGCAGCTTGTTCCTCTTTTCCAAGGGAAGACAAGTAGCAAAAGCTGGCAAAAATTTAAATTAGTAAAACACCAGTTTTCCCCAATAAAAACACTGCAAAAAAGCCATTTAAAACACTTTGCCAGCCCCCACAAAGTACAACAAACACATTTCCATAGAAAAAATAGATTTAAATGGCTTTTAACAACTTTTAAACTGACAGTAAAAAATGAACTTCTATTTAAACTTACAAACATTTACCTTACTTTATTAATTCTAAGTAAATACTAAGTAAACTCTGAATGTAGAATGGAATTAAAGTGCACAGCCAACATCTTTTACAGTAACTATATGAAATCTTACTTTTTCACAATAAAATCAAACTAAGCTCACAAGTGTATTTTACTGCTGTGGCAATGACCTCGTACAGCTTTCAACAACTGATTGTTTTTTCTGTTTTTGTATTGCTGGTCTTGCATATTTCTACCCCACTCCATTTCACTCTCGCTGTGTTCAGTCTCACTCTGCTCTCCTACCCTACCCCACATTCCCACCCCATACAATTACATTTATACTCACCATAACCCCTCCCCCACCAACATCCAATCAGGATACAAACTTAACACACCATTAATATCTCTGCTATAATAACTGCCACCCTTTATGCACCCAAGTCCCCTTAACAGGTTACTCCTACAATTTTAGCCTGCAACTTAAAAAGATCCTTGGTACTGTAACCTCACATCTCTACTCATAACTCTTCCTCCCCCTCTTTCTACTCTCACTTCTTCCATTACCAACAAATATATACTATGAAATAACATTATGCTTTTTCACATATACTATAATACTAGAGTGTCATCTTTAGTTACCTCATTAACTATACTTACACAGCTCACATCCTTAAAATGCTCCCCAACACATCCCACCTGTAAAAACATCCACTCAGACCATACCTCTGACCATGCTCAAGGACAGTTTCCCCTACATAAATGCCAACCCAACTGAATATAACTATATCAACTTCAATAAAATTCAGTTATATTCTACTCCCATCAAACTTAACCTACTACCTCACAGTCACCAAATCTAGCACTAAAACTACCTCCTTCTACCATCTCATTAACCACCTCGTCAAACTTGTCCAATGTGGAGACATTCATCCCAAGCCTGGGCCTTCAAAGGCAACTACCTTTCCTCATTTTCTCCCATGTAAACAAATGCTTCTTGTCACAATAAATGTACACAGTATCAGCAAAAAAATTACTTTCACTCATGGCTCACACAGTACTCGCCTGATATAGCTGCAATCACCGAAACCTGGTTAAAACCTCATATTCAAGATACTGAAATAGTTCCTCCAGGATATAACATTCTAAGACATGACAGAACACACAAAAAAGCAGGTGGAGCAGCACTAACCTTCCGTAACACCTATGCCATCTTTCCCCTATTAAAACCTGTCCATTCCTTTGGTAATGCAGAAATTCTCTTTACAACCCTGCAATTAAATAAGTCTAAAAAAATGCAGTGCAGTAATCTATATACCCTTGGCCAAAAGTTCCAACTCTAGAAAACTTCCTTTCCTGGACCACCACAAATATTAGCAATGAAACTATTATTGGAGAACTAAATATCAACTGGCAAACTCTTATCACTGACTCCCCAGACAGTAGAATTAGCCTTCATGGCTTTACACAGCTCATCACTACCCCTACAAGAATGCATAATAACAATAACCTAGCCATGAACTTAGACTGGATCTTGGTATCAGAACCCCACAAATACTTTAATTCTAATACACTCCCAAATACCCTAAGTGATCATCTACCAGCTTATACATACAGAACCCCCCACAACAGACTAAAGTCCATAACTATAAAACTATAAAAAAAATCTTACCAAATTCAACAAACAAGCATTCAACAACATTTTAAAAGCAATCAACTGGTCATTAAAAACGTTACCTCTGGGTGATGCCCTTCACCACTTTAACAAAGTTTTCTTAGATGCCCCTTTTCATACCAAAAGAACAAAAAGCAATCAAGCATATTAAGCATACTAAAGACACAAAACAAGTAATGCAAACTAGAAACCAAGTCTGGAAAAACTGGCATAAGAATAAAAATGACACCAACCTACTTATATACAAACAGCTATGAAATAAATCCAAAAAAAATAGTTATAGCTGATAAAAAAACTTACTTCTTTCAAAAAAACTAACCAACCAAAAAAAAAAAAAAAAACCCAAAGATTTCTGGACATCTGTCTCTACACTCCTGAATCCTGGGTCCACTCAAAACCCTTCACCAACCCCTGACAAAGATCCATCTGCAATAGCTAACATCTTTAAATCCCACTTAATAGAAAGTATACTTAAACTCGTAAACTATCCCCCTGCAAATACGAACTCCACCTCTACACTAAATCCACTCCTACCTGAAACACTAAATATTAATACCAGCACTAACAATCTCCTTAACCAAGAAACCTCCACAGCTATCTCTGCAACTCCTATTTTCACTCTACATTCTGTTCCCACCTCTTGAATACATAAGCTTCTTCCTTCTCAAATTAAAACCTTGCTCCATCTCCTCAAACAACCTGCTGTCTGAATACCTAAAACTTGCAGTAGAAGCAATAGTCTACCCTGTTAACATACTGATTAATAAATCTATCACAGAATCAGAAGTTCCTCTACTTTGGAAAAAAAAATTATTGTAACACCCCTAACATAAGGGTGGAAATACCAATAAACTGACAAAATATCGACCCAACTCTATCCTCTCCCCTTTATCTAAAATACTAGAAAAGTACATTCATATGCAACTACTTAAACATCTTCTTGATAACAATCTCATCATTCCCCACCCAACATGGTTTTTGCCCAGCACACAGCACATCCACTACACTTATATCATTCACAGATACTGTTTACAAAGCTTTGGATTCTGGACAGCTAACCTCTGTAATCCTACTGGACCTGTCTAAGGCCTTTGATACAGTATCACATCAAAAATGACTACAACAATTATCTACATTAGGATGCTCTCCACTAACTCTAACATGGTTTGCCAAGTACTTAACTAATAGACAGCAATGTGTTCGATGCCAAACTAATCTTTCACAATACCTTGAAAACAAAACCAGAGTCTCCCAAGGTTCCATTCTTGGACCTTTACTTTTCAACATTTTTATTAAACTCCATACTGCCTCCATCCATTGTATACTCATCCAATACACAGATGATGCCACAATTATCTCCTCCTCCTATAACTTTCAACATCTCCTAAAAATAGCTGTAAAAATCGTCCCAAAAGATGTGAGCAGGTCCCCAAGAATTATTTGCAAAAAATCAAAGCAATAGAGGCAATCTGTTGAATAAAGGTTCCAAGAGTTTATTGTGTTAGCGCTTTCGTAAACCAGTTACTTCATCAGACACACAAAATAACAACGCAGTTACTACATTCACTAACTATATGAATACTATTAAGAGCAAACAAGTCTTTACAATTCTACATCTGATTATTCAATTCACAATATCTGAGATAAACAGAGTGCAACCCTAACAACTTGCCACATTTAGAAAAATTAAACAATACCAAGGATGGGAGCAGTTCCTTATTTCATATTCTTTAGTGTCTGGGAATGCCAAAAACTTGCATAATGAGTTCGTTGTGCTTTTCACATATATGGCACATCTTACAACATAACAACCAAAAAGATGAGCATAATATGTGCATAGTGAAGATGGCACTGAGTATTACTGAGTACATCGAATAAATCACACTGTCAGACTCTATGGAAAGATTTTGAAGCATTGCCCTCGAACAAAAACACTTTGCTATCAATAATAATAATAGTAATAATAATAATCATATGTTTAACTGGATAATCCTGATGGCTACACAGTTTCCTTTTCAAAGGTGATGCCACAGCAATGTCTAGTTAAAGGACTTCCTCAGTCACACATCAGGAATATGGAGTCTGAGACTCAAATCCAGGATTGTTGCACAGTCTAGGTTTAGCAGCACATAGTCTTAAAACTCTGTGCCCAAGTGCCAGATCACTTTTTTTAACTCGCCTAAATCCTCTGAAATTTTAATTTCTGTATGATATTCAAATGTCTGGATAATGGTAGAAATTTGAAGAAAAGATGCTTCTTTTCCCCTGGCCTATAAAGACTTCTAGCAGGAACTTGGCACTGCCCTTCGACAACTGCTGTCCAAGTGTAATGGCTGTGCACTCATCCAGGTGTATCAGACAGCTATTTACATACCCCTACTCGGGCATTTTTGGCAAGAAAGTCTGCCATCCACATATCTGTTGTTTACTGTGCACTGCCAAGATTTTCCTTGTTACTGGCAAACAAAGCAGACCAAAGCTGCCATCCTTCAGCACAGCATGAGATAACCAATGCTGACAACTCACTCCCACACTTCCCTGTAAGCTCCATTAACCACTGGGCTTAGTATGCATTCCTAGGTCATCTAGTCAAGATCTCATTTCTCTGCACCACAGAGCTGCCACTGGTAAATATGTTTCTTTAATGTCTAAGTTTTTGAAGTGATATATGTAGGATTATTTATGAATAAAAACTACCCAAATGCTACGGTTTTAACACCAAAAGAAGCAATGTAATTTGCCAATGGCCACTTAAGTAAATCTTTTCACAAAACTGTTTCAAAACCCAAAGCGCTCCATAAGTAAACATAACCGACCATAAAGTGTTACAAGCTCAGAGAAGATTGTATTTTGCAATAGACAGTGCAAAGTGAATCCCCTCCTTGCATGGGTGGTTCAAAATGACTCCCTCATTCAATTTAATTTCACTTAATACAGGTGCACTGATCATAGGGAGACTTATTTACTGAAAATTCTATTTTTTACAGATGACAGTGAAACTATTAAAAGGCTTTTTCCAGCACCTCTCTTTTCTCCTCTATCAATTATACACTATTATTTCAGTCAATATGGTACAGGCATATCCACACAAGTAAGTTATATGGACTAATTTACAAAAATCATGTAACAGAAAGGACTCATATTCAGACTCTTACACTAATGAGGGACTTATCATAGGTTTGGTAGGTTTTTATTTGCACTTTGCTTCAGAGAAGACTGTCACCTCTGCATTTCAGACAGCTCACACTGCATCTACAAAACCAGTAGGCAATGTGCAACACGCTTTGTTCACAAAATATCGAAACTAGTCTGATATTGATGAAAAAAAAATATTGACTCTGATACTTTATAAAAGACCAAGTTATTAACACACAGCAAAAATTCAAGTGCAATGTTAATTTTCCCTTCCTGATCAAAAATGTTTATTCAATAAGCTGTACAAAAAATGCCTGAGAATATGTTGTGAATAATATCAATGTTATGTAAAAATAAACATACCTTTATCAACATGATACAAGTATGTGTCTTGACTTATTGCTGTCAACAAATGAAGCACATTTGTGTAGACTTGGATTTTGGCATCACTGTTGTCTTCCCAAGTGTAGTCCTGAATCACATTCAAAAGACCTCGCACCAGGTAGAGTACTTCATGCTCTGGGTGATCCTGGAAAACAGCCATAAAAACAATGCAACAGCTGTAATTGAAAGAAAAAAGATTCTTCTATCAACAGAAATAAAAACACATTTTTCAACCACATGGCTTGCCATTAGCTGTGGCTATGTCCATAACCCATATGGGCTATGTCTAAAACCCATATGCCCATATGACTCTAATGCTTGATCTCACTTACTGAGGTATAATGCTTATCTTCTGGGTAAGGACCACTTTTCTCTCCCTAACCCCCCCCCCCCCCCCCCGTGCCATCTCTCAGGAATGCATACAAATTATCTTTCTGACTGACAATTTGTGGCAGACTTGGACACAAACTAAACAAAAGTGGTCAACCTACCAAACCATTCACATTCCCTCCAATTACTCTTCTTCTTTCGGCTTTTCCCGGTTAGGGGGGCCACAGTGAATCACCTGTCCGCTCATGACTGGCAGTGGAGTTTTACAGTGTCGAGTTGCCAGCCCGGCGCCCAACCTTCCACAGAAGGCACACACACACACACACACACACACACACACACACACACACACACACTCACACCTAGGGCCAATTTAGAGTGTCCAATCCACCTGCAGCACGTCTTTGGGATGTGGGAGGAAATTGGAGCACCCGGAGGAAACCCATGCGACCACAGGGAGGACATGCAGACTCCGCACAGAAGGCAACCCAGCCGAGGATCGAACTGGAGAACCTCTTGCTGTGAGGCGACAATGCTAACCATTGCACCATCCCTCCAATTACTCTACAAGTCACATTTGGAAGTGTGTGAAAGTTACATTAAATGTTAACTATAAAAGGTGGTCCTTCACTTTCTCATACTGACAGCACTGCACACTCATCAAGATACCAGCCACATCCTCAACTAATTAGGTACTCTGTTCTGGTGACAAACATGGCAATCTAAGCACTATTAGTGTAAACACTCCTCAGCAACCTATCAGGCTCGTGGTGGATCTCCATACTCTCCCTCAAAATGACACACATTAATACCAGAAATGTTTGTAACACTACAGTCTTGATACCCTTGTAATCTGCACTCTGGATAAAAACACTTATTAAAGACCCATTGATAACCCAAAAACAGCTACAGCATCTGTGTATTATATTTCATCATATAGCTAATGCCACGATTATTTTTAATATCAGATCAAGTACCAGTTTTTTGCATAAATGAATATGGTTTAGCTGAACCTCTTTTCTGATAGCTCATCAGCTGTTTAGTTTCTTCAATAAGGGTATTGCCATATCCCCTACTTCTAAAATCTCTTGCTATTCCTTCCATTTCCATCAAAAATGTTCTCTCATTAGTACTCAACCTACTGGCCCTCATAAACTGACTTTTAACGACTCCTCTCTCTCTCTAATATATATATATATATATATATATATATATATATATATATATATATATATATATATGTCTAGGGTGCATGCTGTCTGAATGCACATATCTGACAGCTTGCACATCTTTTCTATGTATTGTGGTGTCAAAAGAGATGTCATTACTTGAAACCATGATGTCTAAAAAATTAATATCATAGGACGATTTAACAGCAAAGATCAAAAACTCAGTAGAGGAGTGTAACTAGTCTACAAAGACTGTTAAGCTGGCAGCACCCCCTTTCCATAAGAGGAATACATCATCCACAAAATGCTTACAGAATAACAAATTATCATTCCTAAACGTCTTGGCACATTCATTAAATATAAACCTCTCTTCCCATCTTTCCAAAACAAGATTAGCATATGTGTCTGTGACTGGTGTGCTCATGGCTACACCTAGTCGCTGATGATAAAATGTGTTATTCAACATAAACACATTATTATTCAATATAATCTCAATGATAGAACATAATAGTTCTATTTTTTGCATGTGAATAGTCACAGTGCATATTCAAAAATTCTGTTACAGCTTCTACACTATATTCATTCGGACTGACTGTCAATAGGGACTTAATGTCCATTGTTACAAAAAGAATGTTATCACATTTATTAACCAGCAGCTATTCCCTTAAACTAAGAGGAACGTCCCTGGTATCCCTGATATAGGTATTGCAAAATTTCAAAAAAGAGGCTAGTTGTTTGTTTAAATACTTAGAAATTGCTGTAGTGCTCCACCTTTTCCCAGAGACAATATGCCTCATAGGTGGTGCAACCAAACTTTTATGAATTTTTGTGAGACTGTATACACTTGGGATTACTGGATTAGCTAAATAGAGAAAATTATACATTTCAGGAGTCAATGAACCTTCTATAATTAAATCATACAAATAACTCTTTAGTAATGACATAATTTACAAACATTCTATTAACTTCTAAGAAAGTATTACTATCTGTTAAAAATTTATTTATCCACCCATTATATTGACAAATATTCATTACAACTATTGTGCCACCTCTGTCAGCTGGCTTAATGATATCATCATCATTAGAGCAAAGGGTAACCAGTGCCTCATGTTCATCTCTATTCAGATTATAAAATGTATTCTTCTTCTGCTTTTTAAAATAAAATTCATATATTTCTTGCTCACACAACAATGCTTTGACAGTGGGAGTATTACATGGAACGAATACATTTGACTGTTTCAAAAAATTTTTGTTCCCGAGCCTACCTTTTTCTGCAATTTTCTCACTGTTTGCTTATTCATTCTCATCCAATTATGGCTGTTGCTGCGACCTCTTAATCTCTCTTTTACTTGAATCTGTTGTTCCAATTGGAAGCGAGTTTGAACTAAAAACATACTTTATTGGTGTCTAAATCACCTAAATTAGACAAATTGCTTATGTTTACCCTCTGAAAGCTGCTCTGCTTGCTATTAAGTCCTTTTTACACTCCACAGTTTGTTTAGAGGACCCATCAAAGCTGTCCAGATCACTAACAGCTTCGCTGCACTTTGCTTAAGCAGACATTGAGGGCAGAGCTTGTACATTAGATTGAAGGCTGTGGATTTGTTGGATAGCATTGGGACCATCAGAAGATGATGCAGTCATATGTGCCGTCACTGGTTCAACTGCTTTCGGCCAATGAAAGTTGTCTTTGCATTTAAAATCATTCAGGTCATGAAGTAATTTATGTTTCTTTAAAGTGATAAGTTTATCTTCAAAAATTGTTAGCCCCTCCAACATATTATTGTACACATTCACAACAGAACCAAAATCAGAGGCATTCAATAATTTGTCCTCTAATGCCTAGATTACTGAAGCCAGTTCGGCTTCATACTTTACAAAGAAATCATTCATGGGCTGTATAAAATTGGCACTAAGCCTTAAATTTAGTTCTTGCCATTATAGAAGTACCTCTGGGTATTTGTTTCCATATGTTGGCATTTTGGTCATTCTAAGCCGGTAGGGGCAATACCCAGTTTGAGGTAAGCATAAAAGCTTAGCCTCTGCCATTGTAATGTTTTTATACTGCTCAACCTTTAAATGCAAAGATTTTATAATATTATGCAGTTCATTTACCTCTCTATTACTGGTATCAGCTATTTCAGTTCCAAAAGAATCGGCACAGATACACTGGAGAGGATTAGTACCAACCGTTAGAAACTTCTGTAATCTGTCACACCCATCAGAACTACATGGAACAGTATGAACCATACCAGCAACAGTAAAAGTGTCTGGGCTGTATATCCATTAGTAGATCAATGGACATGCCTCAAGGAGAGAAAGAGAACAACACAATATCTCAAAATAATCTCCCCAGGTTGCTGAAGGGCTTCCAAGTGCAAAAAAAACAGAAGTCCAACGTCCGTTAAATACTTTAAATTGAGAACCAATACAGACAAAATCTCAAAGCTTTCAAGTGAAGGCTCTTCAAGTGCATAAAACACACTGCTTGTTCTCCTTTTTTATATACAAAACAGCCAACCAAATCAAAATGTCAGTTAACATATTCAATTAACCAATCAACTCATCAATTACCTTAAAAGCCCAGACATACATATAAAAACATTTATAGAAATACAGATATAAAAAAAATATATAAAAAACATTCTTATGCCATATCATGTTTATTTTTTAAGAATAGGTTTAATATTGTTGCTGCTATTAACTCCTGGTGGTTTATCAGACTAAAAATAATTAATCCACTTGTATTCCATTAGTTCTGCTCTTGTTACTAAATCTCCCCTGAATATCTTGTGATATAACTTGTAAAATTCAAAATTTTAATCTGTGTTTTGTACCTTTACTGGAAATATGCTTAGCTAAGGCATTGGCACCAATATTTCTCCGAATATCAGAGAGGTGTGCACTAAGTCTTTCTTCAAATTTCATATTAGTCTTTCCTATATAAAAACAATGGCATTGAACACAGTTGGCAAAGTACATACATTTTTCAGTATTACAAGTACCTGATGTCTTAAACACAAGTATTTCTTGACTAATAGGATGTTTAAAAAAAAAATCTGTGTTACTACCTTTACAATGAGCACAGTTAAAACAAGGAACAAGTGCCAGATTTCTTCCTATGTCTATTTTCTTCTACACTGGTCTTCATATATTTATGACATAAATTTTGTTTGAGATTCTTTACCCTTTTATATGCAAACTAAGGTTTCATGCCTACAATCTTACAAATTTCTTGATTAGAATTCAGTATACTCCAATTCTTCCTAATAATTTGTTGAACTACTTTAGTATGTATATTATATTTCATCATATAGCTAATGCCACAATTATTTTTAATATTTTTTTGTAATTGAGTGCTTGTTGTACTTGGAAGCCCTTCAGCAGCCTAGGGAGATTATTTTGAGATATTTATAATGTATTTACTGAGATTGTACCTGAAACTGGTCCACTGCAATCAGTGCACTACCTTTGTAAACACATTTAAATAAATCAATCAGTAAGTCAATTTAATCAGAAATGTATTATTGTTGGCACCTACTTTTTCAACTACCTACTGTATCAACTAATTTTTAAAATGCCTGAAAGGTCAGAAACACTTTTATGATGTTTAGGAATGCAATAAAAAGTTATAATAATATTCTACTGCTCTGATACTGATGTACTTGGTTAAGATATAATTATTTCTTTATTAACTCATGAAATTTCTGTTTGGCTCTAAAATATGATTAGTTAGCAGTGATTAAAGAGCAGAGCTTAATAACTGGTAAATGTCCTGCAATTTAACAGCTTGAGCCTATTACATTGAAATATTAAACCATTTATATTTTGAGATGTTTTGAAAAGTTTTTTCAAATCACTATTAAAACTGTGAATAAATGTGGGTTATGAATAAGAGATAGGAGCTACACAGAGCAGTTCAGTCAGTGAAGGTTTACTGATACTGAATAACCACACACAGTGAGTTGGCAAATTAACAAAAAGGGTAGCTTTTTATGATCAAAAGACTTTTGTCAGTGCAAGCCTCCCGCTAATGACAAGATGCAGTGGGAAAAACAACTTGAAGGTACCAATAACGGAGTCTGACAAAAACGTGCATCCCAAGAGAATGGATGACAACTCTACCAAGGAACAATCTAAGGACAGGAACAGGAGGTGACACTAGTCACAATATGCAGAGAGATGCAGAAGCTGAAAGCCAAAATAGATAATTACACAAGGGTCAATGACTCGCAAATTAGAGAAATCACTGAAGCCGTCAATGAACACTCAGATGTACTGCAGTCTCTTATCAGGGAAAATGAACTATCAAGGCAAAGGTATCCTCCTCTGAAGCTCGTCTTAATTTGATGAATGTTTCACTGACAGATCAAAACGATCATAGTAGGAGGAATCATATCCATTTTCATGGTATTCTGGAAAATTTGGAAAGAAGGGACTTTGTGGCCTTTATATAAAAGAAGCTTTCTGAATGGACACAAATACCTTCAAGGGGATATCTACATTGAAACAGCCTAGGCACCCTCATTCAATGGGAGAAGAGCTCCCAGACAAATTTTGGCACATTTGCTACATATATGCCGTGGGAGAAGAATCTTTCCTTTTTTTTGGAAGTCAGGGTTAAAATTGTTCTGTGGAGACTCCGGAGTGTAAATGGATCAAGACTGCCCAGAATCGACCTTTCCAGACATAGGGTTTAAACTTTTATATCTAGTGACAATGACAATGTTTCCTGACAGACCAAGGCAGTCTGACAATCCAAAGGAAGTAGCAAAAGCAATTAATGCTGTGCCAAACCTACCAGCTGGTACCACTGATAAAATGAGAAATGGGTATTGTACACAGAGACTCAAACCTGCGGTGTTTTTTCCCCACTGTTTAAAAAAATACTGTACCCTGCAAGCTAGGCTGATATTCTTCAAGAATGGCACAACACATTAACTGATACCTCAAAACTGACAGTGTACCACGGTCATCTTGGTTAGCTATTTCTGAACTTTTTGAGCAATTTGTAAGTGAGAAATTGCTGCCACCTGGAATGTGTATTTATTTATTTATTTATTTATTG
Organism: Protopterus annectens; assembly: GCF_019279795.1. NCBI lineage: Eukaryota > Metazoa > Chordata > Ceratodontiformes > Protopteridae > Protopterus > Protopterus annectens. Next base: position 625,367,651 of record NC_056746.1, read on the forward strand.
CATTTGTTGACCAGTAAAGTCCACTGGGCCTAGGGGAGCTCGTTTTCAGTGGAGGTCCAGGGAGAAAAACTCCACAGTATTACATACATTTAAAATGAAATCACACAGCTCCAAAGTATTACATTCATTTAAAATTAAAACTAGTCATATGTTGTAGATACATGGATAAATGATAGAGTTTTACATACAAGTAAGCCTAGAGCTGATAATAGGTTAAAGCAGTTATTGATACACAGGTAAGCAGACAGTAACAAGGACTATTAAGTGAGAGGAAAAGAAGGCATGAGACAGGAGTATGATGGCTGGAGTAAGATAGAAGTATGGGAGTAGAAAGGATATGATGGCATACATATAAGAGAAAATATGATGCAAAAGTGGAGGGTTAGAGAGTACTGGGGGAAGATGCAGGTGAACCGGGTTAGGAGAGGGGAGAGAACTGTAGTACAATGAGTAGGAAGGAATATAGAGTAAGAAGCTGAGAGAGGTTAAATAGAGGAACGTATGTGTTAAGATTATCTTGTGGGGTACAGGTACATAGCCAGTTACAGACTAGATGTAATTTTAGAGTTTTTTTTAAAGATGCAGACTTATGGGTTGATCTGAGAGAAGAGGGAAGATTATTCCATAATTTAGCGACAGCATAGGAGTACAGCATTTGGCCAGCTGAGAGTTTGGGTTTGTCTACGGACAGCAACATTTTGGTTTCAGACCTGGGGTGGCGATTGGGCTGGTAACTGGTCAGTATGGATGAGAGGGAGGGGCAGTGTTCAGGTTGGTAGACTAGTTTATGTGCTGCAGTTAGTTGAAGGTAAGCATGGTGGTGGTGGAATTCTAGCCAGCTTAGTTTGTACAGTGAGGAGCAATGGTGGGTCAAGTAGTTAGAATTAGTGGCAAATTTTGCCATTTTATTATAACAGGAGTGAAGCTTATTTTTTAGGGAAGAGTGTAGGTTGGTAAGGATGGGGGCGCCATAAAGCAGAGTAGGAAGTAGGTAGGATGAGGCAAGGGCCTTTTCTGCAGGGAGACTAAGGAAATAATAATTTTGATATAGGGCACCTAGCTTTTGATGTTTTTTTTTTTTTTTAATATTGTTATAGATATGCAGATCAAAGGTTAGTTTGTCATCAATGATGACACCTAGTAATTTGGTGCTAGGAACAACTTCTATGATATTATTGTTACTTGATGTAATTGTAAAGAGAGATTTATCAATGGGGGTAGCTTTGGTAGTGGTGAATAATAGCAGTTTTGTTTTGTTGGGGTTAAGGGCAAGATGATTCTGGGACATCCAATGTTCAGTAGTAGTGAATGCCTCTTGGGTAAGTTGCTGTAACCTGGTGAGGGATTTAGAGGTGGAGATGATAGTTGAATCATCAGCATATTGTATGACCAAACAATGAGTAAGGGTTTGATGAAAATTGTTGATGAATATGCTAAATAGGACAGGGCCAAGGATTGAACCTTAGGGAACACCAGTGTTGGTAGTGATGAAAGGGGAGGAAGAGTGTATCCATTGGGAGGATTGTTGTCGGCTGTTGAGATAGTTTGTGAACCAGAGTATGGTGGAGGAAGATAGATTGAGATTAGAGAGTTTGTTGATCAGAAGAGTGTGAGATATGGTATCAAAAGCCTTTGATAGGTCAAGAAAGAGAGCAGATACTAAGGAGCCAGAGTCACGAGCTCTGTTTACTTTGTCTAAGAAGGCGATGAGGGCAGTGTTGGTGGTGTGTCCAGGCCTAAAGTCATGTTGAGTGGGAGACAGCAGTTGAGATTTAGCTACTTAATTTATGAGCTGTGTGTGGATGCACTTCTCTAATATTTTTGAGATCGGGGAAGGAATGTCAATAGGACGGAAGTTTGAGATATCTGTTTTATTACCTCCTTTGTGTAGAGGAATAAATTATTTTTTCCAGATATCTGGTACCTTGGATTCTTGAATGGACCTGTTAATGAGTATGCTGATAGGGTAAGCAATGGAATGGGCAGCTAGTAGGAGGTATTCTGAAGGTAAGCTATCAGGGGCATTAGTACAAGGTTTTAGTTTATGGAGTAGTTTCAGAATGGTGGATGTGGAAAGGGGTGATAATGAGAAAATAGGTGCAGAATTTGAGGTATGTGGGGCTGAAGAAGGGCCCAGTATGTTAGGATTGATGGGTGGGAAGGTAGTGGTTAGATTGGTGATAGTGTCAATGAAATATGCATTGAAGAGTGAAGCTAATTTGGACAGATATTTATCTGGATTTGGGCAAGGGGTATTGTTGATACATGGATGGAGCAAGGAATTAATTGGTCCCCAGAATTTTTTGGGGTTGTGTTTGTGCTGATCTTGAATAGATTGCATGTACTCTTTTTTGTCTTTGACTACTAAGCATTTAGCCTGGTTACGAAGCTGTTTGTATGACATTAAGTTGGAGGGGGTTTTATTTTTATGCCAGTTTTTCCAAGCTTTGTCTCTAGAGGACATGACTTGCTTTGTGTCCTTTGTAAGCCAGTATGCATGTTTAGATTTAACTCTCTTAAGCCTTAGGGGGGCAAGAGAGTTTAGGGTTGAGAGGAATGTGGAATTAAAGAATTCAACAACATCGTTGAGTGGAAGAATTTTAAGTGGGTTCCAGTTTATGCTCTGTAGGATATCATTGAGGGTGTGCTGGGAGAAGTGGGACAGATCTCTGCAATATCTGTATTGATGGGAGCTAGTTGTAGAGGTTGGCTTGCGTATAATGTATACTGGAGAGTGATCACTGACACTATCAGGGAGAATGCCTGAGGAAGAGATTTTGTCAAGGTCAGAAACTAGGATCCAGTCTAGGGTAGATCCTTTGTTTGTGTTTTTATTTGGTCTAGTGATATCTGAAATTAGTTGAGAGTATGTGTACTGGTATGTAATGGTAAATGTATTTTTCCATGCTGAAACTTGATTGTTTGAATGTCTTGAAGTTAACTTAAGAGTGCTATCAATAATATACAAAAGTTTTGAGAGAATCAGTTAGGTAAAACATGGAGAACAGAACCTGTGCATGCAAACGTTTATACAATTTCTTTCATCCAGGGCCCTACACAACATATCTGAAAAGTTGGCAAGCTTGTGTGACTTGGTATAATCCAACACAAAGGGCAAATCTGTCTTGTGGAGATAGCTTTTTTTTCCCAACTGACATTAGTCAATAAGGTGATTGTAAATTTCCAAATGATTAAGAACAAACAAGGATAATGTCTTCAAATCTTGGTCAGGGTTTTAACTGCCAAAGTTTTTTAATTATTTTACTGTCCCCCTCCCATCTGTCTAATAACTTTAGAAAGGTGGTATGAATGGCCTATCTACTCTCATTTTACAGGAAAATGGCAAGGTGAGCAACAGCTGGAAAACTTCAACAGGATTTAATATCAACCATTTTAGGCATTTGGAGAGTTTTTTTTCTTTTAGGATAATGAACACAGGAAGGGACACAAGTGAAGGGACAGTGGGATGAAAGAAAACAAGTCAACATAAGATGTATCTAAATAAATTAAATGGATTTACAACAGGAGGGTTTGGAGGGAGTTTTCTTGAATGTTACATGATTCTGGCTGATGTAGCAGGTTATCACAGTGTCTCAAGCAATAGTTTGCAATCACCATTAAGGTGAGTTACAGGTACTGTGGGGGTCTTGTAGAAGAGTCACATTTCTGCCTTTGAAGTACTTAGTAATCTGATGCTTTACGGTAAATGCAGTAGGGAAATTACTTTTTCTCCTCTGTTTGTATTATCTCTATTTTTTTTCTTTTCACTGTTGCTTGCATTAGCTCTATTTGTTGCAAAGCGTATGGGGGGTTTCTTTTTTGGGATGGGAAGGCGCATACTCAAATTAATTTCAGGAACATTGCTAAAACAAAACCAACTTATAGAATTGAACTGATGGAGTGGTGACTAATTGTGATATATGAGCGAGAGATGTCAGAGAGAGGGGGAGACATAATGGAGCACAAAAATTGAATCTAGGGATGGTTAGAGTCACTGTATTGAGTTAGAATGTAAATGGCTTGACTCATCCTGTTAAGAAAAATAGAATATTTAATTCCATTAAAAAAGAATGGGTGGATATAATGATGCTTCAGGAAACACATATGGATACACAACAGCATGAAAAAAGTGCAGGATGAGGACATGAAACTGTAGCTTACTCTAGTTGTAGGGGGTCTTTCAGGTGATGCTTTTAATGAGGAAAAACATTACAATTTAAAGTCTATAAGAAACTAGAGGATGATCACGGGAAATATGCTGACACTAAAGGAGATTTATATGGTCATATTATAACGTTTGCATCAATTTATCTTCCTCCCAATGTACAAGTGAGTTTCACAGAAATTTTGCTGGAGCTAATGTATTTTCAAGAGCGATTATGATTAATTAGGGTCTATATTAAATATTCAAATGCTTAAACATTCGAATCACTAAAGATCGAACTTTAGTGATTGAACGCTTAAATGTTCGAATATTTAAAAAAAAAAAAAAATAAATAAATAAATAAATAAAAAAAAATGTAAAGTGTTTAAGCAGGGGGCAAGCCCTCCTGCACACCCCACGTGGGGGACTGCACCCCCACGCACCCTGCTACTTAAATATACCAACTCCTAGATCGCACTTCAGTGTGCTACAGTGTGGAAATGGAAAATTTCCCATTCCCTACACTGTAGCGCAATCTTGGAGTTGGTATATTTAAATAGCGGTGGGTGTAGGGGGTGCAGGGAGGCTTGCACCCTTTAGTTTTTCTTTCTGTTGTTTGAATTTTTTTTAAATTTTTTTTTAAATATTCGAACATTTAAGCGTTTGATCACTAAAGTTCGATCTTCAGTGATTCACATGTTTAAACATTCGAATATTTAATATAGTCCCATTAATTATAGGGATTGGAATTTGATTTTTCATGACAGAGAAGCATACATACCTCTCAGAGAAAAAATCTGGACAAAGCCATAAATAATGGGGGGACAAAGGACCAAAAATAGGGACAATTTTTAAATATTGCTCTTACAAACTTAGAAAGTAGATAGAATAACAGGTTTTTGTGGGTATAAAGTCTGAAATACAAATGTCTGTCTTGATTTTCTGACTTAAATCTTCAATGATTTGCCAATGAAAACCACAATTTTATGAAAAACTGCCCAAAAATATGAGGCAAAAATCTGTGCAGCTGAGAGGTATGAGGATGAATGATACAGCCAAAGTTTCAAAACTAGTAAAGAAATGTAGAAAACAGTTGCAGGATATGGGATTAACTGATATACAACTTTCAAGAAAGCATGCTGATCCCCTTGATTATGCTTTTTACTCAGAAATCACCTCTGGCTAAGGATAGATAAAGGCTTCTTATATAAGGAGCATATGGTATACACTGAATGCACATACACTAGTCATGTTGCTATATCAGATTATTCTTATCTAGTACTTAGGCTCACGTAGTCGAAGTGCCGTAACTTCGACTGACATATGTTCGAACACATATGTCCGAAGTTACGGAACTTTGACTACCTACAAAAAAATGAAAACACAACAGACAAATAAAAAAATTGGTGTATGCAGGGGGGCAAGCCCCCTTGCACTCCTCCACACCCCCTGCTACTTAAATATACCAACTCCGAGATCGTACCACATTGAAGTGAATGGAAACCTCCGCTTATAGAGGTTTCCATTCACACGCTCGAACATTTACAAATTTGAACATATGGTCTCGACCATTTGTCATTCGAAATTGTGAATGTTCAACTACGTGACAGGAGCCCTAGTACTTACACTGAACGTGGGAGGAGGAAGAAAACAAGAGGGGGGACTGGACAGTCCTTATTTTTCAAATAAATAATGGTGCCTTCAAGGAATGGGTGCAGCAAAGAAATGAATACCATTTGTATAGATTTGATGAACATGATATGCCATCATGGGATGAGGCTAATTTAGCCCTTTATAGAGAATTTAGACAATATTTACGCAATAAAAATAGCACAGCCCAGGATTATAGAGGTAGATCTTTTAAGATTACTAGAAGTTTACAAAGACAATTTCCTAATATCACCCCGGATGATAAGCAATGTCTGCAAACCTTATTACGGGATCTACAACAACAGGAGGATGACTGGATTTTAACCCAGTAAGTATCCCTGAAAGTGCTATCTTATGTCCAGTCTCCAAAAGGAATTGGAGCCTTAGCTGGAAGATTATGAAAACAAAAGGTTGACAGAACAATCTATCAACTGACAGATGGAGGGCTAGGCCAGGAAGTAGTATTGTAAATGAAATTCTAGAGGCATTTAGAAGTTGCTATAATAACTTGTACAGGTGAGACAGTGGACTGGGGACTGTTAAGAAAGTAATACACTTTCTAAAGAAGTTTATTATTATTTATTTGTTTATTTATTCCAGTTTGGTGACCGAGAAGGTCCACTGGGCTTGACAGCCCATTTTCAGTGGAGGCCCGGGGAAGAAAGCTCCACAATACAAAGTTACATTACACAGAGAATTACAAGAAAAATATTTGCATTGCAATCGACAGGTAGTATTACAGTCAAAACAGGTATTCAGTAAAGACAGCAAAACTATTAAAAATTTTTCAAGAGAAAGACAGGCATACAGCATAATGGCTGGATGTTACTGTTTAGTTACATTTGTAATCTAAGTATATTTATTTATTTTTATTTATTTATTTATTTAAATTTGTTGACCGGGAGTGTCCAACTGGACGTGAGTCCATTTTCAGCGGAGGCCCGGGGAGAAAAGCTCCACAGTAAAATAAACAGACAGTAGTTACATTGGATTGCATAGCGATTAACAATTTAACATAGAAATTACTTACAACATATTTACAGATGAAGAACATAGTACATCAGTAGACAACTAGAATCTTTATCTGTGAAGTACATAACAGGCATTAACAAATGTAACAATGAGAAGTTCCTGCTGTATAATAAGTACTAGGCTTATGAGCATCTGAGCTTGCTATCATCAAGGTAGTTAGTGGAGGTGAAAGAAAGGTAGTAGTTGGATGGGGTGGATGATATTAGAGTGGGAGTTGCAAGGGCATAGCCAGCATGTTTTAGGTGCGCTTTTAATAAAGTTTTGAAGTTGGTGCATGATGGTACGGAGGTAATTGTGGGTGGGAGTGAGTTCCATAATTTGGCTATGGTGCAAGAGAATAGTGCTTCACCAGCAGAGTTATTGGCTTTAGTGATCTGCAAGTGATTTTTGTTGCTGGATCTTAGTGGTCTGGTGGTGCGATAGGGTTGGAGTAGATTCTGGAGGGATGGGACATTTAGTGGATGGTTTACTAGTTTGTGGGCGAGTGAGAGTTGATACCACTGAAGGAGGTGAGGGAGCTCAAGCCAGCCCAGTTCAGCAAGTGAGAGACAGTGGTGACTACGGTAGGATGCCCCTGTGGCGAATTTGGCGATTTTGTTGTAGCAGGTCTCTAGCTTGTTTAGATCACATTGCCTTAGGTTGGTATATACTGGAGAGGCATAAAGTAGGGTGGAGATAAGGTGGGAATTTGCTACTGAAATCTTTGCTGCTTTGGTGAGAAATTGTTTATTTCTATATAATGCTCCTAGTTTTTTGTGGACTTTTTTTATGGTCATGGATATGTGAATGTCAAATTTTAGTTTATTGTCTATTTCCACTCCTAGCAATTTGGTGTGTTCAGTTGGGTATATAGTGGTGGTGTCTTTTGCTGTGATGTTAAAGTGAGAGTTGTTTTGAGTATGTTTGGTGGGTTGGAAGATGAGCAGTTTAGTTTTGTTTGCGTTGAGTATTAATTGGGCATCGGATAACCATGTTTCAACAGAGGAAAAGGCTTCCTGTGTGACTTTTTGCAGTTTGGGTAGGGACTGGGCTGAGCAGATGATGGTTGAGTCATCTGCGTATTGGATGAGTGTGCCATGTTTGGTGGCAGAGGCTAGATTATTGGTGTAAACAGAGAATAGTAGGGGTCCAAGGATGGATCCTTGGGGAACCCCTATGGAGACAGGTAGTTGGGGAGATGTGTCATTCTGCCATACAATGGATTGTTGGCGGTCAGACAGGTAACTCTGAAACCAGTTGGCGACTGATTGTGAGAAGGATAGGTTATTGAGGACAGAGATAAGTTGTTTGTGTGGGACCATGTCAAATGCTTTAGATAGGTCTTGGAAAGTAGCAGAGGAGAGATAGCCATTGTTTTTATGCTGAAGGATAGTGTTAGTAAAGGAGAGTAAGGCAGTGGTGGTGCTATGGTTTGGTCGGAAACCATGCTGAGTACTGGAAAGGAGGTTGTTAGTAAGGAGGTAGTGTGAGACCTGAGAGTGTATGCATCTCTCTAGTATTTTGGAGAGTGGAGAGAGAATAGCTATGGGGCAGTAATTGGCTAGTTCTGCAGAGGGTCCGCCTTTGTGGAGGGGAATTATATGTGAGACTTTCCACAATGTGGGAACATAACTTTCTGACAGAGATTGGTCAATCAAGATGGATACTGGGTAGGCCAGAGCATCAGCTGCGATTTGTAGGTATTCACTTGGGAGGTTGTCTGCTGCTAATTTGGTAGGTTTAAGTTTAGTTAAGAGTTTTTTTATGTTAGAGGTAGGTACAGGAGAAAAAGAGAAGGCAGTGGGGAGATTACTAGTTGAAGGTGTGGGTTGGAGGGGAGGGGGGTTGTGTTGTTTAGCTAGTGATAGTATGGTTTGGGTGAAGTGTGTGTTAAATGAGGTAGCAATATTTTCTGAGGAGTAAGGGATGTTAGGAGGAGGGGTACTGACTTTACCTGGGTGGAGGATGGAGTTTATGGAGGACCAGAATTGTTTGGGGCTGTGTTGTGAGGAGTCTAGGGCAGACTGGTAGTATTGGAATTTCTCCCGTTTTATTAGCTTTTTGACTCTATTGCGTAGTACTAGGAATTTCTGTCTAGCTGCGGGGGTTTTGGTTTTGCGCCAGTGCTCCCAGGCTTTATCCCTGTTTTTCATTTCTGACTTAGTGGTTTTCTGTAGCCATGGGGAGGGTTGTGCTTTGGTTCTAGAAAATCTTATGGGGGCATGGTAATTAAGGATGTTCAGGAAGGTAGTATTAAAAAATTCAACTGCGTCATCTAGACTGAGGTACTTTAGAGCATGCCAGTTACATTCTTTGAGGGATGAGATGAATGTAAGTGGGTTAAAGTTTATTTTTTACGCATTTGACGATAGATGACAGATTTAGCTTGGTACAGGTATTTTTTGAGTAGGAATGTTGGGGAGTGATCACTGAGGCTATCTGATAAGCAGCCTGTTATATATGACTGGGGGTTCTTACTGACTAGTATCCAATCCAGGGTAGTCTGCTTGCTGGAGTTTTTATTTATCCTTGTTGGTGACTGGACTAGTTGGGTGAAGCCATGAAGGTGTACATGATGGGTTGGATTGTTGCCAGAACAGGATTGCCAGTCAATATTGAAATCACCTAAGATGATAGTTTCTTGGGGAGATGGTGGGTAGACCAGCTGAGGAGGTTTTCTAGTGGAGGGATGTTTTGGCCAGGTGGGAAGTAGCATCCAATTATGTTGATGGTTTTGTTTTGGTTAATTTTGAGGTTGGTATATATTATTTCTTCATTGCCTATTTGTGGAGCTGATGATTTTAAGATCTGGATGTTTAGATGCTGTTTAAATATTATAGCTACACCACCTCCTTTTTTGTTTAGCCGGTCTACTCTTAGTATGCCGTAACCTGTAGGGAGTATTTGCTTACTGGTAATGTGAGGTTTTAGCCAGGTTTCTGTCAGGATGACTATATCTGGGGAGTATAAGTCTATGGTGGCATGGAGTTCATGGACTTTGTTGGATATACTTCTAATATTTAGGCTTAGTAGAAGGAAGTCACTTGGCTTTCTATTGGCTGTAATATGGGAGAAGTTGTGGTTTCTAGTCTGATTATGAGGATTGGGGTTGGAGATGGTAGGGCCAGGGTTGGGGTGGACGTCTCCACTTAGGGCTAGTTTTGATATGCATGAGATTATTAGTTTTCTCAGTTTTTATGAGAGAAATTAGGAAGGTATGAATGTTAGCCAGGAGAGAAGGAGCAGAGCTTGGGAGGTATGAGTTGAAGAGTGCAGTTACATTTCCTGTGAAGAAACAGGTAAGAATGAAGTTGTGTTTTGAAGGGGTGTGGATTGTTACAGGTCCTCAAAGTAGAGGGCAGGGCATTCCATTTTTTAGCTAGGGAAAAGGAGAGCAGAAGCTGACCAGCAGGGCGCTTGGGTTTTTGGACGGTTATAAGGTTTTGGTGAGTAGATCTAAGAGGTCTAAGGGGGCATATGGTTGTAGGATATTAGATAATGCAGGGCAGCTAGTAGGTTGGAATAATAATTTGTGGGCTGTGATGATTTGGAGGAAGTCAAGTTGATTAGAGAGTTCAAGACAATTTAAAGAGTGTAGGGAGGTGCAGTGATGGGAAGAGGATTTTGCTTTGGTAGTGAATCTGGAGAGTTTGTTGTAGCACACTTCCAGTTTGAAGGTGAGTGTGGAAGATAGATTGATAAGCAGAGGAGTGCCATACAAAAGAGAGGGGAGGAGATAGGTAGTGGCCAAAGTCTGTCTGCTGGAGGGAATGAGGAAGTGGTTGTTTCTGTAGAGTAGGCCAAGTTTTATGTGGGTTTTCTTGATGTTAAGTTGGATGTGAGTATTGAATTTTAGGTGTTCGTCGATGGTAACCCCCAGGAGTTTGGTAGAGGGAACAACTTTGATAATGGAATTTTTAAGGCTGGTAATTTGAAGTGAGTTTTTATCAATGGGAGTGGATTTTGAGGGAGTGAATAGAAGAATTTTAGTTTTGTTAGAGTTTAGTGAGAGGTGGTTTTGGTGCATCCAGTTTTCAGTAGTTGAGAAGGCAGTTTGAGTTAGAGAATGAAGATCAGATAGGTTAGATGCGCAACAGATCAGAGTGGAATAGTCTGCGTATTGGACAATTTTGGTATTGGGTATGGCTTTGTAGAAATCGTTAATAAAGATGTTAAATAGCTAAGGGCCTAGTATGGAACCTTGGGGTACTCCTGTAGGGTTGGGGAGGAAAATGGAGGAGGCCTGGCCCCATTTGACAGCTTGGGATCTGTCAGAAAGATAGCTGGAGAACCACAAAATAGTTTTTTGGGAGAGGTAGAGATTCAATAGATGATTTAAAAGATGGGTGTGGGAGATGGTATTGAAAGCTTTAGATAAGTCTAGTAGAACAGCTGAAACTATGTTACCAGAGTCTCGAGCTAAATTGACAGAATGTAAGAAGGATAGAAGGGCTGTGTTGGTACTGTGTCCAGGGCAGAAGTCGTGTTGGGTAGGAGACAGTAGCTTGTGTTCAGTAAGGAATGGCATGAGCTGCAGGTGTATGTATTTTTCAAGAAGTTTAGAAATTGGTAAAAGGATGGCTATAGGGTGGAAACTGGAAACATTACAGTTTTTACCACCCTTGTGGAGTGGTAGAAAAAATGCAGAATGCCATAGTATGGGTACATAGGACTCAAGTACTGATCTATTTATTAGGATGCTGATAGGGAGAGCAATACTGTCGGAGGCAATTTTTAAGGAGGAGGAAGGAATGTTGTCGGGGGCATTGGTGTAAGGTTTAAGTTTGGAGAGAAGCTTTTTTATAAGGTAGGTGGATAGAGGGTTAAGTTCAAAAGTAGGGGGTGTAGGAGAGGAGGAGGAGGAGGAAACTTGAGAAGAGGGGGGTGGAGGGTTATTGTTGGGGAAGGTCTTGATTAGATCAGCAATAGAAGAAGTGAAGAAGGTGTTGAATAGTTCAGCAATTTCTTGTTCATATTTACTAATATCAGGACATGGGTTATTTTTTGTACCAGGCTTGAGAAGGGAATTAATACAGCTCCAGAATTGTTTGGGGTTTTTTGCATGATTTATTTGGAGTTTGATGCATAAGGATTTTTTATCTTTAATGACTTGTTTTTTAGCTTGGTTTCACAGCTGTTTGTATTTAAGTAACAATACAGGCTGTTTATGTTGGAGATGGCTTTTCCAGGTTTTGTCTCTTTGTAGCATAATTTTTTTGGTTTCTTTGGTAAGCCATGGGGCGGTTTTAGCTTTAACTCTTTTTGTTCTTATTGGAGCTAGAAAGTTTAGGACAGTTAAGAATGTAGAGTTGAAATAGTCAATGGCATCATCTAAAGGTAGGGTTTTTAGTGGGTTCCAGTTAGTGAACTTAAGGGAGTCAGAAAAGGTAGAAGGGTTAAAGTTAGCGAGGTTGCGAGTATGTAAGAGTTGGGGGGAATGTGAGAAAGAGGGTGTAGCTCTATGGGTGAAGACAGGGAGGTGGTCTAATGTGAAAGGAGTGACACCAGATTTTGTTATTTTGTTAGGGTGAGATACCAGGATCCAGTGTAGGATGGAGCCTGGGGTGTTAGTTTTGTTGGGCCTAGTAATGGGAGTTAGTGAGTTGAGTGAAATTGAAGAGATTGCTTGAAATGGTAGGATTAAGGTCGATGATTTTTTGCCAGTCAATATTTACATCACCCATAATATAGGTTTCAAGTTTAATATTAGAGGAGGTCCAGGAGAGGATGTCTTCCAGGGTACTGGTGTTGTTACCAGGAGGAATATAGAGGGAGATGATGCATATATTTTTATGGTCGTTTAATTTTAGAAGGCCAGTTACAAGTTCAGCAATATGAAAGGAAGGGACAGGGTTAGGGTAGGGAATGATGGACAAATGATTGGAGTAGATTATAGCTACACCACCACCTCTTTTACTTAGGCAGTCGGATCGGAGAGATTGATAGCCAGGTGGAAGGAATTCAGAGTTGGTTATGTGTGGTTTTAGCCAGGTTTCAGAGATGGCTACAATGTCAGGTATATTATGACTGAGCCAGGCATGAAAGAGGGTAAGCTTATTTGCTAAGCTTTGGCATTGATGGTGAAGAATTTAAGATATTTACTGGTGGATTTGTTGTTGGAGCTAGGGTTGTTTGTTAGAAAAATGTTTGGTCCTGGGTTGGGATGAATGTCGCCTGCTAAGCAGAGGTAAGAGGGAAGGGGAATAAGTTTGTGAGGATTGTGTTTGGTTAGGAATGAATGGTAGGGGGTGGGTTTGGATTTGTAGAATTTAGTAGGGATTCAGAAGAGTTTTACTTTTAAGAGAAGGGTGGGGTCAGAGGGAGATAAAGTGGCAGAGATATTGTGGAAGTGATTTGTGAGGTGGGGGTGTGGAGGGGGAGGTATAGGGTTGTAGGTGGAAGTTCATATAAGAGGAGACGTGATACAAAGGAAGTAGAATGAGGATTAGGATAGATGTATGGGTAAGGATTATAGTAGGAAAAGTGAGCATGGTGGATGTAGTCAGATTAGAAATGAAAATATTTAGGTCAGAGAGAGTTAGACAGGTCCCTTGTGTGTATGCAACTATCCAAGTAGTATAACCCTCTGTCTATAGAAAAATGGATGATGCAGAGAAGCCCAAACCAACTAACACACAGATCCCAAATGACAATTATTAAATGAGGGAAAAGCAATGTCCGAGGATTACTGATTTACCAAAGATGCATGTTCCCAACAACAACACTTATATCCTATCATATAAAATCCAGGATACATATAGCTTTGATAAAAAGCAAAAACAGAGTTGCAATGTCCTATATAGCAATTCAAAAAGCCGTAGTTGCTACTGCAGGTTAAGTTGTAATCAGTGTTATATCATGAAATCACAACTTGCATTATACTTTAATCTATTTTCAGAGTTCTTTCAACCTATTGTTATGCTACTATGCAGGGTCCGATCGAGGCCAAGCAATAAAAAGCTCACTAAAAATATAATATGTTGTTCCACCAAGACACAGGTAGTGTCTTAAAGACACTATACACCAAATAACTTAATTATTTCCACTATATGGATAAATGTATTATTACAGAAACACCAAACGTTCCCAACGAGTGACAAAATGAGCGCATAAATCAAACTATTTGCAGAGTGCAAAAGCAGTTTGTTCAACACTTCACAGTCCCCTACATATCCTCAATATAACCTAACAAGTTGTTGTCAATACAACATTCATATATCCATGTATATGCTTATTTGTCATAGAACATATTTGTAAATTCTAAACAAAATGGCGGGTCTAGTCCCGTTTAGAAAAGTGACAGCAAAAACAATATTTAGATAGCATAACAATAAAAAATGACAGGCTCAATATATCCCTCAAAAAATCATGTGCCACCACATGTTATAAAGCGCCAGTTGTTTAGTTGAATAAGAACATTTTTAGAGTTCACCAAGCACTACGATGAAAAGAAGAAAAAAAAAATAAACATCATTAAGAACAATAACAAGTGCTATCTGCAATCTGCATGTAATGACATACATCTTGATAACAATATTATTGACCCAAAATAACCCAGGAGAACAATAATAGCCAAAGTGTGTAATTAATCGTAAAATGTCCAAACAATATGATGAGAACACACTCATCAAAAATGTAATGTCCAATGTCCTGATGTTCACAAATAAAGTCCAAATAAATCTCACACAGTTATCTACACGCCACACTACGTTCCCCTGTTAGATGATATAAATGTTCATAAGCCAAAACGCTAAATACAAGGAAAGCAATAATAGCCAACACATGTATTGTTCGAAAATTGACCAAACAGTACGATGAGAAAACTCACCAAACTCTAATGTCCCAATATCCTAAAACACACAATCCAGGACCAATTCAATCTCACACAGTCATTAGTTACACACCTTGCTATGTTCCTCTGATAAATATAAATGACATAAATGGCATTGATAGTCATTGGTCAGGACATTAAATGAAGCATATAGTTCATCACATAAAGAAATACATGCAGATTGTAGTTAAATACAAAAATCACCACTGTTGAACTCTGGGCTGTAGATGTAATTCCAGATGAAAATCCACTTGACTGTTCTTTACTAAATGGCCCACTCCAGCAGAAGTTAAGCCAACAATGATGGTTGCAAAACGCTGAACCAAAAGGATAATCTTTCGTAAACCACAAACATATTGAGAGTCCAAACAGGCCTGCCCAATCTCGAATGATGAAACGTCTGCACCCAAAACATGACCAAAAAATTGCGGTGAATATAATAAGCAAACTGTGATACTGCCCACTGCAAAGGAAGCCAATCACTCAAAACGAAGGAAAAAGACATTCAAAAATTCAGGATGCAGCCCACATATAACCGCCACAGATATAGACAGTAAAGGAATTGCCTCTATCTATCCTATATTAATCTAGCTATTATCTCAGGAATCTCACAGGAGGACACTGAGGCACTGACCAGGCAAATGTTCTCAGAGGAATTACAACTAGTTATGTACAGACAGGAGAAGGCTATGTCTTAAGGTCCTGTTGGGATCTGTATATAGAGATTTGGCAGCTGGGAGGTGACAAACTAATATTGGTATGGGTGAATTTAATATACAAGTCTTTAGTAACAGGATACAGTAATAAAAGCTCTGCTTAAGGAGGGTAAGGTCCATGATATTTGGGTTCATAAAGACCAATTTCAGTTTTAAATCATGATTAAATGATAGTCATGCCTATTTTTGCTAGCCATTTAAAAATGTTGATGCCTCTACTGATACACAAAGACCAATGTGTATTTATATTGGATAGGAGAATATTTGATAATATAACATGAATATCAATGAGGATACAGGAGGCAGAGACAAAAAAGCAGCCACTAATGTTAATAAATCTATAAGCAGGGAAAGCTTTTGGCAGAGTTGAGTGGAATTACTTCTTTTCCATGCTAGAGAAGGCCGGGCTACCCAAACAGTGGCACAACCTGTTAAGGGAGATCTACAGCAATTCCATTGCACAAGTTAAAGGTAATGTGACCTTGTCAGCTGAATTTTGGCTTTCAAGAGGAATTGGGTAGAAGTATCCCCTCTCTACCTTACTCTTTCCTTTACACATCAAACCGCTAGCTTTAGTTATCAGAAATTCTGACACACAGGGTTTTCAATGGGGGAAACAAGAGCTTAAAATTGTGCTTTAAGCAGATGACATTATTTTATCAATAATAAACCCTAAAAAGGGATCTGGACATTTTATATGCCATGTTAGGGGATTTGGGGGAATTTCTGGCCATAACGTTAACAGGGATACAACAGAAACCATCACATTAAATATGAGAGATACTGATTTATGTACCTCCTCTTGATGGGGTCCCACAACAGGTGGTTCGTGAAAATTTAAATATTCAGGAGTTGGTATTACCAGTTCATATAATGGATCAGTAGCAGAGTCATGTAAGGACACTTTCCAGAAAATTGAAGGCAACCTACAAAAGTGAAAAAACTTAAACTAGGAATCAGTGCAGATAATACAAGTACTTAACTGGCACGTCACCCCCCCCCCCCCCATATTTAATATTTGGGCCAGGCTTTCTGATCTTCACCTACAAGGAAGGAACTGGCAACACTGAGGAAATGTATAAGGGATTTTATATAGGAAGGTTAGTGTTGGTGGCACCTGACTTAGATAAATATATTATAGCTATTAGATTATCGTGGTACTTTAAATGTTTGAAATGAAAATATAAGCCTTTTGATGGTAGATGGAAAGAAATATTGAGGGAGAAAGTTGTCTGTTTAAGAAGGAAAGACTTAGAGGAAACCTGGAATGATGATAGGAAAAAGGAATTTCCACCTCTCTCAGCAGTGTTAGGACAGAAAATTAAGAAACTCATTGCTTGGGAACACTTGGTGGGTTAGAGAAAGGATGTCCTTCTGATATGAGTGGTGATGAAAAGAAGATAGGGTTTTGGGGGGACCTGCAACGGCTTCCCCTGTTAAAGTTTTGGGATCAAATGTTTAAGGGGAATGAGGTGTTCAGCTTGGAATAGGTATCTGAAGCATTCCAAATTTCAACATCCAAAAGAAGATTATACCTAGAATTTTTGAGCATAGCTAAAAATACCAAATGGTCTTTGATAAAGGAAAAGGACTGGCCAGTGTTAATAAAATGGACAGTGAATGTTAGAAAAGGTGCAAGTGTGGATAAGGGTATGCTGTTATACTGATATAAAAACTTGTAACAAGAAGACTAGGTTGAGGTGGGGAAAAGTTAAACAGAGTTGGGAGACTTGGTTGCATGCTACTGTTTCTGTCACACTGTAAGTAGATATTTGTATGCTACCTTATAAGGCAGTGAAGTCACGGATGTGTCTTCATAAATAGTTTTACATACCAGCTATGCTGGCTAAGGTATTCCCTGGTGCTGCGGCATCTAAATGGAGTTAGGGGAAACAGGATCTAGGGGACTGGAAGCACATTTTGTGGTCCTGTGGATCACTGACTCAGTGTAGGAGAGACTTACAAGTAATATTAAATCAGATTCTGGGAAAGAATATGGACCTTAATCCTAAACCATAATATTTAGGTTTGTGGGAGAAGACTGAATGCACATTAGGCTAAAGTGAAATGCTGCTGATAGTGACTTTGGTACCAAAGTGGTTATTACCAGGAAGTGAAAAAGAAAAAAGGACCCTCCTACCAAGCAAGACTAAGTTAGGATAGTGGAAGGAATAAGAAGAGATTACCCAAAGATGGCTCACTTAGCTGAAATATTTAGAGGAATTGGGAGTTAGGGAATAATAAAAACTTCAAATGTCTGCAGACATGATATGGTGCTCACATTTTATACAGTTATATGCATTCTTCTTTATTATATGCCCTATTTGCTTCCTTTTTTTCCTTTTCTTAGTACCTGGAGTAAATAGTAGTACATATTGTTGAGGCTATGGATGTAACTGCTGAGTGACTTTTTTTGACACTAATAAAGTTGAAATTGTTAAAAAAACAATAGCAGTAGCAGAAATAGTATTGTCTTCCCTTTCCATACTTCCCAGGAAAGTCTTAAGATTTAAGATGAAGAAAACAACTTTACAGTAGGAATTGGTAAAGGTAGCCTCGGTAATTTTCAGAATTAGGTCACTGTTGCAATAGCCTAAACTATATGGGATGCATCCAGCCAAGAATTGGATGGCCGTCCAACTTCCAGATCTTTGGAGCACTGTCCATGTGCCCTAACCTTTGTGCAACTCAAGCAGAGCAATATACAACAATGGTTATGGTACCACAATCTCAGAACTTTCCTGTTATCAAAGAGTGCTCTCTGCTGTGTCTTTGACAAATCAACATTTGGCTAGCTTTTCACAAAGTTAGGTAATAAAATAGTCAGATAATAACTCTCCATTTTTCTGTAAAAAAAAAAAAAAAAATACATATATGGATCTTCTTTGAGAAAAAAGTATACTACGTATATGATGTCTATAATTAATGCACAACAGTCAAGGTGGTTGACAGGTTTCTGCCATACTTACCTGAAGTTTACCTCTAGTTGGGGGGGGGGGGGGTGACTATGATGCCAATGCTCAATTAACCACGTCAGTCGCCTTGTTTAGTACTGATGGACCAAGGTACCGGCTCCTCTTCAATCCACAAGAAGAGAAAAGTTGCTTGTCAGCCTTCCGTCTTTACTCCTTTATCTTGGACATCTAGGATTGATTCTTCTGTGGCTATACTCATCAGTTTCTCTCTGACCATCAGATGTTGTTTCTTGAGGAGCTACTAAGGACCAAGAGGCAGGCATATCCTCTGCAGCTGACATGACATCCACTTCAGGCAAGGGGAAAGCCACTCTTGCTGGCATACGGAAAGGGAGCAGACGTTCTTCCTTTGGGAAGCCACTCTGAAAACTTTGATTCCTGGGATAGGGATGTACTTCAAGCTTTTCTTTTTCAATTGTAACCCTCCAAGAAAAGTAAGAACACATAGGCATTTTTCCTCTCCTGAGTTCCCTTCAGCTAACACAGACAAAGAGGACCGACTGGGTTTTGCTAAATGCTTATTTAAAACAATTCAGTTATTACATTCTGGGTCTTTCCTTCAATAAAAAAATGAAGTTACCCTTCTTTCTCAGATTCAGATTCACATTCTGAGGCACAGGAATTAGACTTAGACTATGTTTCTGAAGTTCCTTCTCCACTAAATGGAGAATCTGAGTCTGAAAATTTTTCCTATTCTCCACCTACAAAGTTGCCTTTTACTGACACTATTACAAGGATGAAGGTGGTATTTCAGTGGGAACAAAACAAGGTACCAGAGTCCCAGCTAAGATATTATAATTTTCTGCAGGTTCCCCCTCAATCTGCAGATATTCCCTCTGTTTTTGTCAGTCTTAGAGAATGCTTTCCTTGTAGCCACCAGTTTGCCTGACAATTAGCCACCTGCCCAGAGAAAATAAGATAACTGTTACAAAGCTCCTCAGTCTCACAAATTTCTTTTTACAAATCTTACGGCGGATCCTGCAGTGATTTCTCTTTCTAAGCCATCCTCATCCATACACTTTATGGCAGTTAATCCTATTCAATCTCACAAACATGAGCAGCTTTTGATAAGTTTGATACGAAAGTCAATACTTCTTCCACCTTGGCCTTCAAAAGAGTGAACTGTCAGACTCACATGTCCAGTGGCGGATCCAGGAATTTACAAAGGGGGGGGGGGCGCAGTCTGGTTAGTTGAGTACCAGGCTGGGGGTGGGAAATTGGGACACTGGGCTTGGTGGTTGTGGAAAGATCACCTTAAGAAACTCTGACATCATGTGTGAAAGACCACAATATACACTCAGTTACACATGATGTTGCTGTGGATTTGGTTCATAGGCGTTTCCTAGGCTGATGACCACAAGGGCATTTTTAAGCCTAGCCATGCATCCCAAATCTCTAACAAGTTAAAACACTCTTGATAAGTGTAAGCATGACCCTGGGAGATGAACCATTTACAGGTTACGTGTGTCCATTTAAGACACAGGTGCCAAATCAGGGATGCATTTCCGTTTTCCCATCCAATTGTCCAAGGTGCACTTGAATTGGGTTAGGGAGGAACTCTGCTTCACATAAATGGGGAGCCTGTTCCACAGATTGGGTAGTCTCTGGGATACATATCTATCTCTCCAGCAGGTCCGATTTATATCACAGGCAAGGTTTAAGTCTTTAGAATGGGTAATTCTGGTGCTGTTTGTTTTGTGGATATGCAGGAGGTCCATCAGAGTGGGGTCTTACAATGCCCTGTATGCTAGGCATAGATCTCCCCTCAAAAGCCTGTAGGAACAGAATACAGGGATAGGGCCTTCAGGTGGTCTGCAAAAGATGTTTTAATTACACCCTGTATTATTTTAGTGAGGAACCTCTCTGGACGTTCTAATTGTTGGATATGCCTGGTTAGGTACATACCAAAGGGGTCATTGTACTCAATGATAGGTCTGATGAAAGCCGAATACAGTGGGACAATGACTTCCTTGGACTTAGTTGCCATACCTTTGTTTGTAAGTTGTGCAACATAGAATGATTTCCTCACCACTGTAAACACGTGATGATCAAAGGCTAGATTACTATCTGTGTGTGTAGACACGTGATGATCAAAGGCTAGATTACTGTGTGTGTGTGTCTCTAAGTCCCTAACTACTGGGTCAACTTGAAGGGGTGTGTTTACAATATTATAGTTACTAGGGATGGATGATTTCCCAAAGGATTCTATTATGCATTTCTTGGCTTTTAGTTTTAGTCCTTGGCTCTGACACCAGTTGTTTGTTTGTGTGAGCCCCTCCTGGAGAACATTTGTGTCAGTTTGAGATTCAGTGATGGCTCCTAATTTGCAATCATCTGGAAATTTAGTCAGCCACAGACCATTGACATTGGCCTTGACTTCTGAGAAGTAAATGCCAAAAAGGAGCAGTCCAAGGACTGATCCCTGAGGGACTCCACTTGTGACTGGCCTCTTTGTAGAGGTAGATTACCCAGTTCTAACTTCCTGGGTCCTGTCTGTGAGCCAGTTGAATATCCACCAGATGACATGTGGGTTTGTACCTAACCTCTTGAGTTTGTCAACAATGCACGAGAGGGTATTTTGCCAAATGCCTTGACCAGGTCAAGCTAGGCAGTGTGAATGATTTTGCCCTCATCCATTGCTTTGGTGACCTTCTCAAAGAAGTCCTCTAGGTTAAGTAGGCATGATCTGGCCTTGACAGAACCAAACTGGGTTGGGTGTAGTGTCTGGAGGTTTACTATATCTCTATTGATCATCCCCATGATAAGTCTTTACATGGCTTTACATATAAGACTAGTGAGACTTGTGGGTCTGTAGTTTCCCAGGTCTGTAGATGGCCCACCTCTGTTCAGAGGGATGACTGTTGCCTTTCTGAAGCACTAAGCCTGTTTGGAGGCTACAGTTAAACAGTAATTCCAGAGGCCCTGGTAGGTTATGTTTCATGCTATTTCGAAGGCATCCTGGAATATTGTCTGGGCCCATTGATGCAGTGTTCTTGGTCTTAGACAGAGCATTAAGGACGTGTTCCCTAGTGATAGTAGGGGGAGTTATATTTAATAATATTTCCTGAGGAAGGTTGAAGGGGAGAGAGGGATAAAGTTGGAGATGAATTTATCAGGCAGGAGGTTTGCTATATCTTCTGGCTCAGTATAGGTGGCTACATTCACAACGAGCTTTGCACACAATTGTGTATTGCCTTTGAGGTTGCGGACATAGCTAAAGAATGTTTTGTGGTTATACTTGGCCTGGGCGGACAAACGTACCTCAACTTTGGCTTTGGTAGACTTTATTTGTCCTCTGAGTTGTTTGTTTAGTTTGACAAGAGTGCTTTTATCCTACTGGGTGCTGCACCTCTTAATCTTTGCCATGATTTTCTTCCTCCTGTTATACAGCCTATTGATTTTGTGATTCCACCAGGGTGGCTTGTGTTTTGAGTTAGTTCTGTACTTCTTCCTGGTAGATACAGCTGCTTCTGTGCAGCTATTAACCTGCTTGTACAGGGTTTCCGTGAACAGTTCTGTATACGCAGAAGTGTTCTCAGGGTTTATGGAGGCTTGAAATCTTGCCAGGTTCTCACTTAATAACAGGAAGTTAGCCTTAGAATAGTTCCTGAATATTCCCGGTTGAGCTGGGGGTCCAGGTTTATTGTTACTTCAAAGGAGAGTATTTTGTAGTCTAACCTTACCAGGAAAGGCATTACAGTAGGGGGTGTGCAGCAGTTTCCCATATTAGCGAGGACCAGATCCAGTATGGTTGCACTCCTGGTTGGTGTACTGACTATCTGGTTCAAGGAGTTTGTGTTTACAAAATCCAGGAATCTCTGTGCATGTACGTTTGGTGTCATGTAGGATTCCCAGTTAATAGTGGGGTAATTACAGTCACCCATGAAAATGGTATTCGGTTGGATGGTTAGTGTTTCTAATAAGTTTAAATACATGGTATGGGTTTCTTGGGTCATGGAAGGGGACCTATAGCTTGCAAGGAAGTGGTACTGGATTTTACCTATGGTGATGTGAACATGGAGCATCTCACATGCATTGCCCTGTTTGACCAGCCTTGAAGTATATTTATTTGGATGTAGATAGAGACACCTCAGCCTTTAGTCCCTGCCTGTCAAGTAGCTGGCCTAAATGTGTGGAAGACATAACCTTGCACTGTTGGTGTGCTCTCCGTGGCTTTAAACCATGTCTCAGTAGATTTTGTTCCAGTCAGCTCCCCTGGACCCTCACACCATTGGCTGTAACTGCCTTTAAATAACTGACCTGTTGAATGTAATGTATTAGAACGAGAGCACTCATCCATCTACTTGCTTAACTGAATAAACTACTTGAAAGTCCAAGAAGGTGTCTCAATTCCTCCCACAGGGAGGGTATCAGATAAGGAGTCCCCCAGATATGCTAGCTAAAGTGATTTTTATCTGGACTAATCCTTTGGTCTCTGTTTCTTGTTAGTCCTCTCTCTACTGGGTCACAGGTGGGATAGCAGACCTGACTTGAGCTTTCTGGATTACCTCTAGTCTCAGATGTCATTTAGTCACATTAATATATTTGCCTGACATGCTGCTAATGTTTCCATGTCTCCAAGGACTCCAAGCTGTGGTGGGTCATATGTTAGTCTCAAACACATAATTAATGTAATTCTCTGCACACTTTTCTTAAAATAGCATATCCTCTTATGTATCCTTATTTTCATTCATTCATTCATTTCACTTTAACTAGAAAGTCCCTCTGAGCTAGAGGCCCTTAAGCAAAGGACTTTTGTAGTATAAGATTACACAGCAGAAGGCACACAGTTTCAGACCAAGTGATTATGTATATGGCAGTTACTAAAGAAAGCTGCATTGCTACATGGGTATGTGTAAATACAATAATCACTGAAGGACTAGTACAGAATTTGGAAGTTGGATTCCTTACACACATTGCAATTTTACTTTACTTGCTTTTTTATTTACTTCTACAATGATTACAGATATTGAAATAAAATAGCACAAACACTAATAGCCATTTGCAAACCAAACAACACAGTCTGACAGTGAAAACAGACAGCATGAGCAGAAAACGTATCTGCCCTTGAAACCCACATTCATTGCAATGGCATAAAACCACATTCAAAGAAAATGCAGTGGAGGATTAAGTTTACCTTTAGGCCATTTTCAAGCCAAAGGCTCCTGACACACATTTTTACAGCCATACATACATACATGTTTGCGTTCTTTGATTCACCGTCCTGATTCTATTAAATTATATTCCTTGCATAATACAGCACACTTGTTAGAATGTGGTTTAAATCTGAAGTTTTGAACATTCTAGTAAGCAATGAAACAAAACATATGAACCAATAATGACAAAACTACCCATTTCAAAATTTTTCAACAATAAAAGGCCACTCAGACATCTGTCATCACAATCCACCAATATCAGTCGATAAGTACAATCTCTGCAGAAGTAAAAGAAGAGGTTGCTACTGGCAAACAACTTTACACTTCAGTGCTTCATATACAAATACAGTGCCTGTTGCCCTTGAAGAATTAATTGCCAATGTAACATTAAGAAAAAAAATTGGTAAGCTGGTAATATAATAATATAGGACTGACAAACCGACAAGTATGCATCTCATACAAAGGAGGACACACTCAGGAGTGCAGAACCCCTATCCCCCCTGAAAATGCACCAAATAATCAGCACTCCATCCACATGGTGTGGGAGTAGAATCCACAGCCTTCTGTACCAAATGCAATTGCACTACTAACACTGCTTTCAAATTCTACAGCACAGTGACTGCCATTCGCTACACAAAACAGTTAGTTGCATATTGAAAACAGACTTAAACATGAGTAGCAGTAAATTTCTCTTTCCTTGAAATTCACAGTTCCATGAAAATGTAGTGAAATTCACTCATAATCCCTTGAAAATGCACTGAAACACACTCCCTGAAAATGTATTGAAACTCAAACTCACAATTCTGTCAGCATTCTGGTAGTTAGTCTAGAGGATTCAGGCTCTTGTTTCCTGTAACCAAGTTATAGGGTCAAGCCTGATCAAGTTAATTGACTAATCTGCCCCTCCCCAACTAGGGCATTACATACCATATCTCCATACCTCTCAACCTCTTAATACAAGAAATCTGGACAAAGCCTAAAATAATGGAGATACAATGGCCCAAAAACAGGGATAGATTTTAAATATTTTTCGTTTTAACTTAGAAAGTTGCTAGAATAACAGGATTTGTGTTAGCATGCATTTTTTTGAAGGATATGAAGGCTGAAACTCATACGTCATTATTTAGTGACTTCAGTCCTCTGTGAATTTCCAGAAAACCACAAATTCTATGAGGAATTAGCCAAAAATATGTGGCAAAAAATCTGGTCAGTTGGGAGGTATGTTAAAAATGGATACTGGCTATTGCTCTTGTCACCCCTATAGTGCCTTTTTTAGGCAAGATTCAAATGACAAATTCACCACCATAACAGGAACAGGCAAGCAAAAACTGAGGGTAATGCTACTCAATGCTAGAAGTCTAAATCTCAAAATGCACTCACTCAAGACGCTCCTTAAAATGGAGAACATCGATATTTGTGCAGTGACTGAGACCTGGTTCAAGGCTCCAGAGAGCACCCCTGTACTACCAGGCTATAACTCATACCACACTTTTCGGCCATGTAACCTGAACCGTAACACCAAAGGTGGAGGTGTGTCCATATTCATTAAGGATATCCACACCTCCAGGCTAGTTGCTCAGCATAATGCACCCAAGGTTATCCAAGTGCAACTAACTCTGGGCAAAACTGCAATCCGAATTATAGCTTGCTACAGATCCCCCACCATGCCCCAGGAATCCTACTCCTCTTTTCTTGATGTTCTGGAAAATATTAGGGTTCAACCAAACACCCTAATAATGGGTTATTTCAACTATCCCACCATTAACTGGGAAAACTACTCATGTACCAACTCCTTCGCTCAACGCTTTCTGGAATTCATAAATTCCAATGCCCTGGATCAACTTATCCACACCCCCACCAGGGACAACAATACCCTAGACCTAGTCATTACCAATATGAGTGACCAGTGTACAACACCTGAAGTCAACTCCTCGTATGTCCGATATGACCATAAGCTAATCACCCTAGATATCCACATCCCGCCCCCACCCCCCATTAAGAAAACCATGGTAAAGAATTTCTCCAAAGCCAACTTCATGCTTCTTAAGACAGAAGTGGTGAACTTCATGACACCCATGCAGATGGACAATACAGTTACGACTGCTGAATCCTACACAAATGCACTCTATAAGCACTTACACGAGTGCATGGATCTTGCTATCCCAAACAGAACCAAGACACTATCCTCCAAAAAAAGGAAGCCAATCTGGTGGTCCCCTGCCATAAACAAACTGTACAACAGAAGGAATAAACTGTTGCAAAAGAGAGTGAAATCCCATGAGTGGAGGAGCTCCCTGGTTAGCCTCAGTAAGAAGCTGAGATCCCTTATAAGATCTTCCAAAGCTAGCTACGAAAACAAAATTGCCACTGATTCAATGGACAACAACAAAGCATTCTACAGCACTGTCTGCACTATTTTAATAATATATTTTAAAAAAACTTCTTCATTATTTTTGAATAATCAGTATATTAGAGGGTCAGCTCATGTTGGACAGTTTGGAGACAAAGCAAGAGAGACGAGATTGCGTTGGTTTGGACATGTGCTGAGGAAGGATGATGGGTATATTGGGAAAAAGATGCTAAGGATGGAGCTGCCAGGTAAGAGGAATAGAGGAAGGCCTAAGATGAGGTTTATGGACGTGGTGAGAGAGGACATGCAGGCGGTTGGTGTGACAGAGAAAGATGCAGAGGATAGGAAGAAATGGAAAGAGATGATCCACTGTGGCGACCCCTAACGGGAAAAGCCGAATGAGAATGATGATTTAAAAAAAATTCTTAACACTGCACGGTAGTGTCTTCTCCTTTAAGGAGAACCATGCGTGTGCTATACACACGCCACCACGGAAGTGAACATGTTGAATTTTAAAAAAAACTTCTTAACACTGCATGGTAGTGTCTTCTCCTTTAAGGAGAACCATGCGTGCGCTACACACACGCCACCACGGAAGTGAACATGTTCAACACTTGGGCGCTGAATTTAAGCTATCCGTTCCGCCGGCATATCCTGCTGCAGCCTGAGTGAGGCGATTAATTAACAAAGTTTTATTTTTCTCCATATGACAGCAGTGCATTTCTTTGACTTATGTTTGAAACTGCACCTGTCCATTTGGTACCTACACAATAATATGTTTGTGGAAGTCAATTTGTATAGCCACAAGGCATATGAAGAAATAAGGAGACTGGTAAGGTGGCACTGGCCACGGTTTTGGTTTGGGTATTTCTAGATGTCTTTATGTTGAACTTCAGCAAATGCGATAAATGTGAGGAAAAGAAAGACAAGTCATTGCTGCCTGCATTAAAAGGTAATTTCTATCTGGAAAGGCTTTATTTAGCTAGTGTATGACAACGACAGGTGTGTCAGCAATACTAAATAGTAGTTAAAAAAGCTCCTTGTGTCTCCAGCCTAACCATTTTCAGACTTCCGAAGTTTGCCCTCATGTAACACCCACAGAAAAGTATTACACCTGCTCCATTTAATTTATACCGAGTTCCGCAGTGCAGTTTTACACAAATCAGAATTACCAGAAAAAAAAGTTAAGCCGGAGGAATGATAGTAAAACTTTTGCTCCCTCCCATTCTAAATATCCCACTACCTACTTCAGGTAGTAAAAAGTGTAACCTAATGCAGCTGTGTATACAGTAATTACCAGTTGGGTTTCCATGTCACAGGTTTTGGTTTAAAGCTTGCAGATCTCCATCACTATGCATTTATAGCCAAATCACCAAGATCACCCCCACTAACAAGATTCCATACATTCCTGCAGTCTGTTTTTATCTCAGACCAAGACATTTGTTATATGCACAAAAAACATACTTTGTCTACCACGATAAAATTATATTATGCTTTTTTTTTAGTCATTAAAATATAATTTTTTTGCCCTCCTTGCAGCTGACCATCAGCTGACCCAAAGTTGCCAGTCCTCATTCAAAAGGTCTACTGAACCCAACTCCCTCCACCTGCCTTTCTCTGACCATCTTCAGGCCAGTGAGGAATATATAAGGCATCTCTTCAGCATTATATATTCTGCCATGGAGGATTTTTTCTGTATCCAACCCTGTTCACCCCCCCCCCCGCCCTTCCGAACATGATACACAGTTTCTGAAGGCTGTGGAATGGGCATATGGCTTATCTCACCACCTTTAAAGTGACTTGGCCAATGCCCTGCATTCTTTTTGGGCAAGGCCCTTTGCTCAAACCCAGCCTGTGCTGGAGATTAGCTGCAAAGTGCACCTGTCTGCTCACTGTCCCTGTGTAGGTGCATGTGCCCATCCACCCTTTCCAGTGTCTCAAACATCTGAGCTGCTAATTGATCCTGGGTCGCTTGGGCCTTATTCAAGGCTTTACTCGTTTACACCATGGGGCTGGCTTTGAGTCAGTAAAATATTTTAGTGAAGACCTTTATGTAGTAGGTCTTATGGCAACTATTTCTCTGCAAGTAATACATGCATCAGTAAGTGTTATCAAAAGTTTACTGAAATTAAACAAGTTCTGAATAAGCAGATTCTATATGAATAGTAGTGGATACTTAGAGTGAAAAGATAATAAGTAAAATAATTATAGACATCCATTAACAGAGCTAGGAAAATGTAGTGGTACTGTATATGATTTTCAGAATCCATACTAAGCTCAACAGTTCACAATTTTTTAAGTTAGTCCCAATAGTCTTTCTGATAATGAACCACTCTGTACTCCATGCTTTTCCAAGCTATTACTTTCTGTCAGGATTAAATATTCTGTCTCTTGGCAACTGAATACTATTTTTACTCTATCCTACAGAACATACAAACTGAAAACAGTTTCTAAAACTAAGCAGTATGTAGGACTACTGCTCACATCCGTAATGCTCCAACAAAATAAGCAACAGTCCAAACATCTCAAAGGCAAAAACAAACTTACATTCACAGTTCACATACTATGTGACTGCATCTCTGAGAGAAAAATACTTGTTTGCAAAACATTATTTCACAGTTATGTATGTATTCCTTTGAATACTGTCTGAGCAGTCCCAAACAGAGGCTGTGATTAGCTGTATTTGAGAGGTAGAACGCCTAAAAGAACTTTTTCATAAACGTCATAATTTTATTTATTTATTTTCAGGTAAACCTCTCCTGCTTTGTAGGTGGAAGACCTGTTGCACCTTTTGTAATTATCATCAACCGTGATTTCTCTTAATCACAGTAAAGGGGCGCAGTGACTTTCAGGGGGTAGATCCTACATATTATGTCAAAATCTAGGTCCATACTTGACATGTTTGTGTCTGTCAAATGAAAGTAATCAAAAGTTACCTACCTGATTTTAGTAACACGACATTGTGTATATAAAAAAATCACACAGTACAATAAAGGGACTAAAACGAATAAATCGTGTTTCTAAACTGAGAATAGCTGTATATCGCTGTCTCATGCGCTTGTAGTTTCAAGTTACCAACAGTTGCCAACGTAGATTTTTTTTTTCACTCTGTAAAGGAGAACCGCTATGATGTGGAACTGTTTAACTAAACTACAGGCGAAGTCACAAATGACAGAAAACGTTTACAAGGAAAGACTGTCAGGTTCGTTTAAAGGAAATAGCTTTCTATATGCATACCACAGAATCCAGTCCACAGACACGAAACCTCTCAGCTCGAACAGAGGACAAGACGCTGATGTCAACTGACAAAACGTTTATTGATCCACACACATAAACGAACCAGCCCACCGCTGTGTAACAGTAAAATGAACAAACTGGTTAAGCGCTTTCATCCGATTAATTCAGACTTCCTCAGAACCAATGAAAGCTCACTAATAGCCTTAATTTATAACATATTTTGGCGCCAAAAACATATG
The DNA here is from genome assembly GCF_019279795.1 of Protopterus annectens. Lineage (NCBI taxonomy): Eukaryota > Metazoa > Chordata > Ceratodontiformes > Protopteridae > Protopterus > Protopterus annectens. The sequence continues at coordinate 625,396,960 of NC_056746.1, forward strand.
ATATTTGCTTTAAAATATCTATACAATTATAAATATAAATATATGAATTTAGTACACAAGCATACCCATAACCCAACAATAAAAACATGAATATTAAAAACTACTTAAAAACTTCCTAATGTTATATATAATAATAATTACAATTTTAATAAATCTCTTTTAACTAATATATCTATACATAAGTTTGATAGGGATACTGAGCAATACAAAATAGGGAGAGCTTATGTGTGGCCACAGAGTAATAGAGAGAATATGGATGATTTTGATATCCAATATACAGGAAGGGGAAAAAATCAAAGGTTTAGTGCCGACACAAATTTTCAAGGGGGGAGGTACTATCCAGCCCCAAAATCCATGCAGAGAAGGTAGTGAAAGACATCGTGAAGATAAAGGATGCTAAGACTTTGAATTGTCATATAAATGGTATCTCAGATGGTGATAGTATTCTAATTCAAGGAATAAGAAATACACCTGAGTGCATTACAAATGACATTGAAGCAAACATTCCACAGATATACACATATAATGGAATAAAAGTCTATAATTATACAGACTTCACAATTACTGATAGTTTTTATTCTTTATTTGGAAAAGGTATGAAATACATACCTAGTACAGGTTTTAATTTATATGATACCATCAAAGAAATCAAATTGTTTTGTAGACGGCTTAACCTGGCAGTTCAATTTTTTGACAAAGACAATGTTAATGAAGCCAAGTTCCAACAACAGAGATTAGTTAAACCAAGTACGTATGTTCCGGTGGCTAACCCATTTGTGCATGCATTTGAGCAAGTCGTATGCAGGGAGATATATGAATTAAATTATAACATAAAAAAGAAAAATTGTTTGGTTAATGTGTTTCATGACAATTTAACAAAGGAAGAGAGGAATACCCTAGACAGTATCATCAATAATAAGAGTATTCGCATTATGAAGCCAGATAAAGGGGGGGTATCATAATTTTTGACAGATTACAGTATCAAAAAGAAATACATGAGATTTTGTACCAATCTGGTAATTATGAGGAAGTGTCCATCAACCAAATCAATATAGGTTATCACAGGATTGATTTGGTTATTGAAGAGTATCTATTGGACAACCGTATTACAAATGACATATACAATTTTATTAGAATTGAATATCCCAAGATGGCCAACATCGTTGGAATACCAAAAATACATAAATGTATGAACAAACCCCCTTTCAGACCTATTATATCTGGATCTCAATCAAAAACTTTCAATATCGGGGTTGTCATTGATCAATGGACTAAGCACATTTACACTAACGTCCCACACTTGATAAAAGACTCCTGGGATTTTTTAAGTAAACTGACACCGGACATCTGGAGAGAGGATATTACGCTGATCACTACTGATGTCAAGGATTTGTTCTCATGTATACCGAATACCATTGGATTAGAATATTTCAGCAACAGCATGCAGAAGTTCTCCGGGTTTACATGGGATAAGATAAACCTTATAGTTGATATGATGAGCCTCATCCTAGATCACAATTACATTCAATACCTAGGAGAATTCTTTAGGCAAACTAGAGGGGTTGCTATGGGTGCCTCTTGTGCACCCATATTTGCTAACATGGTCATGTTAGAGTGGGAGCAAAATTTTGTATTCACTAGTGAATATTATAAATATATATCTCTCTACACCAGATTTTTGGATGATTTATTTATAGTGTGGAATGGACCGAGTAATATTATACCTCAATTCATTACGTATATAAATAGTATGACTGAATTCTTGCAATTTACATTCCAAACCAGCCAGGAAGGAATACCATATCTGGATACTTATATTAGTAAAGCAGTTGGTGGTTTTTCTTCCAAATTATACAGGAAGCCAACATTCTCGAATGATTACATCCAATATGGGAGTAACCATCCTCCACATATTATCAAGAATGTTGTAAAGGGGCAGTGTATTCGTGCGGCCCGGATGTCATCATCAAGGGAGGATATGGTGAATGAACTTAATTTTATTTATAAGTTGTTTGCTGATCATGAATATCCCAAAAGAATGCTTGATGATGTAGTTGAGTATGTTAAAAATCAGTGGGGCAATAAATACCCACCTCTCTTAGGGAAAATCAGACCTAACAAAGAAATAAATATACATGAGAACAGGAAGGTTTGTGTCATTATGTTTAATGCATATACTAACATTGTAAAAGAGATTTTACGAAAACATTGGCAGTTACTAACCAGTACAGAGACGATTGGCCCAATCGTTGGGAATCAACCTGTAGTAGTAGTATTAAAAACATCAAAAAATATCAAAAAGATTGTGGAAAGTGGATCATACACTAACAACACAGGTATTTACAAAAAGGGTACCAACAAATGTGGATCGTGTCGACAGTGCGAATACACAATGGTATGAAAAGCAAGTGTAGATGTTTAACAGGGAACTGCAACACTCAGAGGGTGGTCTACCTCGCCACATGCACATGCTGTTCAGCTTATTATGTAGGGAAGACCGAAAGAAAATTAAAAACTCGCATCTATGAACACACCTATAAAATAGGAAAAGGTGACACCAAAAATGCACTCAGTAGACATGCGATTGATAAGGGGAAAGAACATACATTTAAGTTTACTATTATAGATAAAGTTGAGACATCATTTGATATGGGTAATTGGAAAGTATATCTTAGTTTATTGGAAAGTAAATGGCAGATACTGCCCCTGGCATCGATGAATACATTAGTTTAAAACCCTTTCTATTAATGAAATAGAATAGTTAGTATTATAGAGTAGTGTAGATTTAGCACTCTCATTCATGCATGCAGTTTTATTGTTAGTTATTTATTACATTCTATTCAGTGGATTTTCCATATATTATGTATAGATATATTAGTTAAAAGAGATTTATTAAAATTGTAATTATTATTATATATAACATTAGGAAGTTTTTAAGTAGTTTTTAATATTCATGTTTTTATTGTTGGGTTATGGGTATGCTTGTGTACTAAATTCATATATTTATATTTATAATTGTATAGATATTTTAAAGCAAATATCATATGTTTTTGGCGCCAAAATATGTTATAAATTAAGGCTATTAGTGAGCTTTCATTGGTTCTGAGGAAGTCTGAATTAATCGGATGAAAGCGCTTAACCAGTTTGTTCATTTTACTGTTACACAGCAGTGGGCTGGTTCGTTTATGTGTGTGGATCAATAAACGTTTTGTCAGTTGACATCAGCGTCTTGTCCTCTGTTCGAGCTGAGAGGTTTCGTGTCTGTGGACTGGTTTCTATATGTATGCCCAAGTGTTGAACATGTTCACTTCCGTGGTGGCGTGTGTGTAGCGCACGCATGGTTCTCCTTAAAGGAGAAGACACTACCGTGCGGTGTTAAGTTTTTTTAAAATATATTATTAAAATAGTGCAGACAGTGCATTTTTTAATTGAGTTCCAAACAGCTTTAAAAAGGGGGTGGCGCGCACCCCTGCTCCGATGCCTAAATCCGCCACTGCATGTCTAAGTTTTTACTGAACTACTTTCACAATATGAGAAAGCTCAAATTTTTAAAAATTAAAATTACATGAAGAATTCAGGTATGGATTTCAGAAGGACAGCTGTGCTAAAAACTGAAGGACAACAGTTAAACTACTGCATCTTTAAATTAGACAACTCAGGATTCAGTTGGGGCATGTGACATGGCAATTCATCACTGAATGACCAACAGCCTTGTTTACTTCAGGATGCTATAATTAGCACATGATCTACTGGCAGGTCTTATTTATTTTTGGGTACAATGATTAATACTTGATCAGGTGCTGTAAAACTAGAGGCAAAGCTAGCCTACTGCTTGCACAATGAGGGTGAGAGTATACCAAATTATTTCCTAACTTATGCCACATGACATTTTCTGAATGCTTGAAAAACATTTTACATTATGAGTAATACCCATTTATAAAGTCAAATGACAGAATGGGAAGGCAGTTTACTCAGTCTACGATCTAATCAGTTCTGATAAACACTGTAGAAGATGAGTTATTAAACATTTCACACAAAAATATTCTGTTAATTCATATCATAAACAGAAATAATGTGTACTATATTTTTCAAACAACATTTAATGAAAACTTAAAAACTTTATCCAACTCGCTTCAACTGACTTTAATACTTGATATACCTGTAAAATGTGAACAACTGCACAGTTTGTTTTCAAGTCACATGGCCATTGACTAACCTGGAACAACTCATTAAATGGCAATTGTCAATGTTAATCATTATAACAATGAAAAGAGTGCAAGGAAAGTAAAGTTATATAAAATCTTACCATAACAGTAGACGTCTTTCTCTTCACTGTTGAAGTATTCCACACAGAAGGGATCTCCCGCCCATGGCAGCCTGATACTTGACCAGTATGCAAAAGTCTTAAGATCTTGTATGTGCCATACCTCATATCTATGATCCCCGCATACAGCATAAAAGGGACATATACATGCAACTACGCAGAACTGAATTGCCTGGAAGAGAACAGTCTCCATAGGACAAAGAAGTTCATGCACATACAGAAGGAAAAAATGCAGAACAAACAAAAGGGAGTTGGAGGGATGGAGTGAATACTCCAACAGTGAAGAGGACATATAATGTTATGGTAAGATTTTACACAACTGTACTATGTCCTTCTATATCACTGTTGCAGTATTCCACATAGAAGGGAGAGCAAGAAAGCTCAAGAAACAGAATGGGAGGTGGAAGGCTGAGAACAGCCCTCAACAAACCCACATAAAATGCTTTCACCAACATCTGCTCTGGCCCTAGAAACCATATCCAACTTATAATGCTTAGTAAAGATATGCAGTGAAGACCAAGTAGCAGCTACAAGGATGGAATTGGTGTCCAACCCCTTGAAGAAGGCACCAGAAGAGGCAACAGCCCTAGTGGAATGAGCTTTGACAGAAGTAGACAGAGATTTGCCATGAAAATAATAACAAAAGGAAATTGTGTTAGATATCCAGGAGGAGAAGGTTTTGCTTAGAAACAGGCAAACTCAATGACCTGCAATGAAAGGAAACAAAAGCTTACCAGATTTACAAATTGTCTTAGTTTTATCTAAATAGTACCTGAGCAGTTTGTGCAAACCCATAGTATGCAGGTCCCTCTCACTAACAGACTGAGAAGGGAAAAAAGAAGGGAGGTGTACCAACTGATTCAAGGACAACACATTTTACTACCTTGCGAATACAAGAAGGATTACTATGAAGGGACACCCTGTCCCTGTGAAAAAATAAAAAAGGAGGAATAGCCATAAGGGCCTGGAGCTCAGATAACCTGAGTTAGCAACACCACAGTCTTCCAGGTACAATGTTGCAAAGAAGCCGAATCTGCAGGCTCAAAAGGAGCCTGGGCCAATTTTTCCAAATAAAATTAAGGTCCCAAGGAGGAACAATAGGTTTTCTTAGAGGCCTAATATGCATGACACATTTAAGAAATTGTTTGACCTCAAACTGAGGAGTCAAAGGAGGATTCAAGGGCAGACAAGCAGAAATGGCTGACAAACAGGCCTTCACAAAAGAATTGGCAAGGCCAGACCTCAACAACTCACAAATAAGACATTCAGACCAATTGATGAAAAATGGCATTTGAACTGGTGGCAATGAAGCTCTGGATAGCTGCATTCGTATGTCCCCCTTATGCCCTACTTTCCGTGTGGGGAGCATAGATGTGATGTACAGCACATACAAGATCTTTAGGCTTTTGCATACTGGCGAGAGTTGGGCTGCCCTGGGCAGGAGAGTTTTTTTATGTGGAATGCTGCAACAGTGATGCAGAAGGATATCTGAACTATGCACACTTGATGGCAGCTCTTGATCTCAGTTTATTACTGATGGTGCTAGAAAATATCAACCAGTTTAGGTAGCCATATACTAAAATGCTACAGTTTCAGATAAACCATATTTAATTGCTTATCAAATGGCACTGCTCCTGAGTTTTTTAAACAGCGATAGCATTTTACTTAATCTGGCCTACTAATGGAGATTTTGCTCTCAACTATGTTACCAGTGAACAGTCTTCTACTATCTTTACTAACAACAAGCTTCTCAGGATATAAAGGCCGGTGACCAGCTCTTTCACCTTGAGGGAAGTGGAACATTTGTAACCAGCATAGTCCCCAGTTGAAGACTATGAAGATATTCTCCAAACACCTGGCTGACCACTGGCAGCCCCATGGGGTATACATGTAAGGAAATGTGTATGTATTAACAGTCTACTTAGGTGCACTGCTTTGAAGACTTACTGGCTGGGGTAAGGCTAAAACAAGCTAAAACCATCACTCCAAGGCAGAGATGGATGTTTACATCCTGTCATGGCAAGCACAATTAGATTCAGCAGTCCTAGTGCTAGCAGTCAGTAGAGGCTGTACTTAAAGCCACACGAATAATAGAGTAGTAGTTATGGGATGCCTGCTGCTCAGTTTGCAACCTAGTAAACAAATGCTGATGTAAAACAGAAGTCACTTATTATTATTCCTGGGATGAAAATTCAAGGGTGACTCCCTGTCACCGCTGTTATTCTGTCTTGTCCTTAACCCATTAAGCTATCTACTTACAGCTTAGGCCATGGCTGGCTATAACTTAGCTCCTAAAAAACAACAAAAGTATAAAGACTTCTCTTTGTTGATGATTTAAAACTGTATAGGAGTATAGATGAGAAACTGAAAGCACAACTGCAAGCTGTCAAAACTTTTTCAGATGATATAAGAATGTCATTTGGTCTTGATAAATGTGCAAAAGCAACCTTTAAAGCAGGAAAACTGCAACATCAAGAAAACATCAGTTTGGGACAAGAATGTGATATAAAAGCACGCACTTGAGCAAGAGGGACTGTATACATATTTGGGAACTGATGAAGGATCAACAATAAAACATGAACAAATGCGAACAAAACTTAGTAAGGAATACTTTAGAAGACTTAAATTAATCCTGAAAACAGCGTTGACATCTAGGAACAAAATTCAAGCGATAAACCAGTTTTCTCTTCCTGTCCTAACTTACAGTTTTGGAGTGAGTGACTGGCCTCAAAACGTGTTGGATAGATTAGATAGGGAAGCAAGGATGCTTCATGCTCACCAAATGATTTACAAAAATCAGTGCGTACCAAGATTATATATTCCCCGTTCCGAAGGAGGGATGGGTCTCCTTGAAATTGATTACATGTATACATCTGCAATTGTGGGACTGCACACATATCTGCTGACCTCACAAGACACAAACGTAGTGAAAGTTTTGAAACATGAGGAGAATAAATCTAAAATTACTTCTCTGCTTAGTCTAGCAGGAATGGAAATCAAACCAGAAGTAGATAAAAAGCAGGTAGGAACTGAATGTGCTAAAAAAAAATAATAATAAAGAATATAAGGTGAAGGACCAGATGAGAAGGCAAGAAAATGTGGAAAATGCATAAATATAACTGCAAGTATAGAAAACTTCTGGAAGAACCTCATGTTGATAAGGAATGAATGTCGGAATGGTTAAGGAGAGGCAAATTCAAACCAAAACATGAAAGGTTAATATTGGCAGCCCAAGATAGCAGGCTATGCACTTGTTGGTTTACAAAGGCCATTGAACATGTTGGAAAAACAGACAAATGTAGACTTTACAATCGTATTTAGATATGTTACCAATACATGTAACCCCATACGAAATGCAGGAGTCATTACTGGGCACACTGCGGGTGCTGCAAAGAGCACTTTTGGGTGACATCAAAGATTGAAACAATACTGATTTCATGAGCTTTAATCATACTTTGACTTAGGAATGGGGTCCATTCCCATCATGGTATTAGAAACCCAAAAGACTTGGGAGAAATTAAAAAGGAAGAAACCTTTAAAATTAAGGCATCTGCTATGTGAACTGCCTTCAATATCCCACTGATGGGGATAGTTTTCTCTCAGGTAATTTGCTATCAACATTGAATACTTAGAGGGGAAAAAAATAGCGATTCTATATAAAATTAACAAGGAAAAATTCACAAACCAATTAGAATAATGCAGAAACCTTCAAAACTACTGGAACCTACACAAGTCACAGCTGTACAGCTGATATCCTGAAGATTTTTCAGTTCTAAGTAAATATGCTTGAACAAAAAATAAAATAAATAGATGAAAAGAATACTGTATAAAAAAAGGACTTCAGAAATTAGAATACATAGAGAACCTCTACACTTCACTAGAATGTAATGTTTATGTAAACAGAAGAGATGTACCCAAATAATTTTACCGTCTATGTTTGTAACACTAAGACTACCTCAGCTTTGAATGGTATACTTGTTGAAAGGACTTAGCAAACAGTATACTCAAAACCTACAATTAGTTAAAGATACCAAATTCATCTTGAGATCTTTTAAAAAAAGATGAGTTACTACACTGTTGGTAATTAACTTTTTTCAAACACTACAGATTGCTGGCCAATTTTGTTTTCAAAGAAGTCAGCATTTTTCAAACATACCCTTTTCCAACAACTGCCTGCCGTCATCTACATCAACAAAGATGCATCAATAAGAGAAAGTGGAATTCCTTCATTCACCATTCTTTCCCCAGGCCAAAAGAAAAAAAATGGACTAGGAAGAAACCAGTACGTCAGATGCTCAACGAAAAAAACTTTAGTGGTTCTGAGGGTAATCATCATCCTTCTTGGATGAGCATCAGTGGATAAAAAGTACTTACTGTAAGCAACTACATAACTAATTTTTTTGCAAGGGATGCTTAGCCATACTTTCAAAATTGAATGGATATTAAACTGCATTCCAAATAGGATCATACTCAGATAATGAAAGATTTTCTGATGATTAGAAATCAGCTTGTTTAAAACTGCTCTTCCAAAGTAAGGATGCAAAGTCTTAATTTTCCTTTCTTACATGTGACAGAAAAGTAGTTGCTTTCCAGCCATAGCCAATGCTGACATGGACAAATTATAACGGAAGATTAGAAGGCTACTTATGGAATGCACAAACATAAATATGCATATCTCTCATCTGTCCAGATTTTCACAGAATGTCTAGATTTTTGCCTCATATTTTTGGTCTGTTCCACATAAAACTTGTTGTTTTCTGGCAAATCAATGACTACTGAAATCAATATGTAATAATACATTGAATTTTAAACTTCATATCTTTAGAAATTGCATGATAAAACCTATTACTCTAGCAACTTTCTAAGTTTATGAGTGCAATATATAAAATTTGTCCTTGATTTATTTTGTCCTTTATCGCCACATTTTAAGCTTTGTCTAGATTTCTTACACTTAGGTACATTGAGGTTCAAAGGTACAATGGATATAAAAAGTATACACACCATGTTAAAATGCCAGGCTTTTGTGATATAAAAAATGAGACCACAATAAATAATTTCAAAACATTTCCCACCTTTAATGTGACCTATAAACCTGTACAATTCAATAGAAAAACAAACAAATCTGTTAGCAGAAAAAATATAAAAAATAAAAAACGTACAATACGCTAGTTGCATAAGTCTGCACACCTTTAAACTAATACTTTGTTGAAGCACCTTTTGATTTAATTACAGCATTCAGTTTTCTTACTTAGGAGTCTATCAGCATGGTACATCTTGACTTGGCAATATGAGCCCACTCTTCCATGCAAAAGTGCTCCAAATCTGTTAGACTGTGAGGGCATCTCTTGTGCACAGCCCTCTTCAGGTCACCCCACAGACTTTCTATTAGATTTAGGTCTGGGCTCTGGCTGGGCCATTCCAAAACTTTAATTTTCTTCTGGTGAAACCATTGTTTTGTTGATTTGGATGTACACTTGTGGTCATTGTCGGGTTGAAAGGTGAAATTCCTCTTCATCTTCAGCTTTCTAGCAGATGCCTGAAGGTTTTGGGCCAAAAGTGACTGGTATTTGGAACTTTTCATAATACCCTCTACCTTAACTAAAGCTCCAGTTCCAGCTGAAGAAAAGCAATCCCAAAGCATGACACTACCAACACCATGCTTCACTGTGGGGATGGTGTTCTTTTGGTGATGCGAAGTGTTGTTTTTGCGCCAAACGTACCTTTTGGAATTGTGGCCAGAAAGTTCAACTTTGGTCTCACCAGACCATAACACATTCTCTCACATGCTTTTGGGAGACTTGATGTATTGTTTTGAAAATTTTAGCGAGGCTTGGATGTTTTTCTGTGCAAGAAAAGGCTTCCGTCTTGCAATCCTATCCCAAAGTCCAGACATATGGAGAATACAGGAGACAGTTGTCACGTGTAGTATACAACCAGTACTTGCCAGAAATTCCTGCAGCTCTTTCAGTGGTGCTGTACGTCTCCTGGCCAGTTGTCGTCTTACCTTTTCATCAATTTTAGAGGGATGTCCAGTTTTTTGCAATGTCATTGTTGTCCCATATTTTCTCCACTTTTTGATGACTGTCTTCACTGTGTTCCATGGTATATTCAATGCTGTGGAAATATTTTTGTATACTTCTCATTACTGATAACTTTCAACAATGAGATCCCTTTGATGTTTTGTAAGCTCTCTGCAAACCATGGCTTTTGCTGTAGCAAGCAGCTAAGTAAATGTCAGGAAAATCCTACTAGGACAGCTGAACTTTATTTGGGGTTAATCAGAGTCTCTTTAATTTATGGCAGGTGTGTACCCAAGAAGACTGAATGCTGTAATTAAATCAAAAGGTGCTTCAACAAAGTATTAGTTTAAGGTTGTGCACACTTATGCAACCAGCTTATTGTACGTTTATTTTTTTATATTTTTCCCCTAACAGATTTGTTTTTCATTTGAATTGTACAGGTTATAGGTTACATTAAAGGTGGGAAAAGTTTTGAAATTATTTATTGTGGTCTCATTTTTTTATATCACAAAAACCTGAGTGTACACACTTTTTATATCCACTGTATTTAAAATATATAAACTATAAACTCTGTATGAACAAATAACCTTTAGGAGAGCACATCATAAAGAAAAAGTTTGTAAAACGTGACAGTTAAGCAACAGTTTGAGAACGTTTTACATAATGATTAAATTAGAAGTAATTTAGAAAACAATGTTAACAACAATGAAGTACTTTAATAAGCTAGCAATTAAGGATTTGATAAACATTCAGGTGACAGTATAGCTGTGTATATCCAATCATCATAGCAGTATACGCTTAAATAGAAGCATCTACACTGCAGTAGGATTTCTTATCTACATCAGATTGTCAGAGATAGATAGACAGCCCTTCTGGACTGATGTCCAGATCTTATGGATTTCTTTCACTGTCAAGACATCCGCTCAATGCAAAGCTAAAAGGCAGAACTCATGCCATTTTTCAGTTATCTCTGGCAGGAGGATTACTAGCAACTGTGCTCAAATTTTGAACACATGATGATTCCAGTCTTCCTTCTGCAAAGTTTTCAAGGAAGAGTTCACTCTGCTAACTCAGGTAATACAAATTAACGCACAACATGGGATTCCCCTGGGGATCCATAGAACTTCAATGTCTACAACTATCAAATACTGATCACTTCTGCAAGTGGAATGACGGAGAAAAGAGGGCAAGGACAGGTGTTGGTCAACAGCCCCCCTTTTCTTCCTATCAAAGGTTTCTAATTTTTTCCTCTCCTGCACCATCTAGGCGACACTCAGAAGTGGACGGACAGACACTTACTCTTACTCTGCAACAGTGATCCTTCTCCTTGAACTTCTACTGTTATTGTGCCTATTTTAAATGCAGTAGTAGGATTCCTTCTACGTGATTTAAAAGTCCAAGATGACTCTGAACGCAGGACATATGTAACACCACAGATTTATATGAGTTCCATAAACTAAAACATTAAGCCAGTTGGCTATACAGTATCAAAATACGCTAAACACTATCATCATGACTGTAATCCAGTCCACACAGTCCTTCCATGATACAGACTGCCATATGACCAAAAAGAAAGTCCTGGGCAACAGGCCTCTCCTAGGCCAAACTCTAAAACAGATACTTACACAAGATATAAGCCACATTCATATTTACTGACTGGGCCCACTTTCATTCTATGCCTTCAGGTCTTCCTTTCATGATGATCTTTCAGTGAGGAACAAAGTTTCTGAATTTAACCCTAAAGGGTACTCTCCTTTATACTATATTTAATTTGCAATTAACACCTTATGATTTGCTGAGCTGCTGTGAGAATATTTCTGTACAGTACATATTCTGTAAACACATTTAAAAGCATGTACACATTTTCCATACCGAATTTATTACAACTAGACTCTCCCAGCACAAAATTAGGCTTCTTTTTGGCCCTCAACAACCCATCAATGCATGTGAGGATACCGTATGCTTTCCACATGAAACAGACTTTTCTAGCAAATCTCCCTTAAGCCATTCCTTCACAGTCTTCTTGGCTTAGGTATCCTACAAGTCCTCAGCATAACCTATCCATCTGAGACTGTTACAAGTTGATGCTTGAAGGAATCAATGTTGTAAGGTAGCTCTAAAGCGTCCCACGCCTTTAACAGAAACTTCCCTTTTTCTCATTTCTGTGCTATGGGTGTCACCACTTTTACCTATCTTGTATGTTTTATATGTCAGCATTAAATGGGATTACCCCAAAAATAACTAGCTTCTTTACCAGCGCTACTGATAACTACTTTATTAGCCCTACAATTTTTCTCTACAGAATGCTGTGTATAACCTCTGTATTTTATCCCCCATATTACTTCTGTTGTCTGATCCATTGGTTAAATGTATACGTTCTGGATAACCTTTACTAACCTCCCTGTCCGTTTTTTCTAAAGTACATTAATTATTGGCTTATGTCTTAAGTTGTCAACTGCTCTCAGCATGTTCACTGCTCTGGTGACAGTATATCTCTGCTTAGAAAGGCAAACATTCCTTTCCTCTTAAAATTACTTATAGGTTCATATGTGTGTACTAGGCTAATGGCCCTGGAGCCTTTACAAGCCTAGCCCATAGGATTACCCTGGCATCGTGCCACCCAACTTTAGTTCCCAGTGCCTCTATCGAGTAGAGCCACTGGAGTGATCCCCGGGGTGAATTTTCTATTTCCCATCCACTCATCAAGATTTCTCTTGAAGAAAGCCAGTGAGGTGCTCTGTTTGACATGTATGGGAAGTCTATTCCATAGCATGGGCAGTCGCTGGGTTATGAACCCGTCCTTCCAGCACGTTCTGTTGATTATGGTAATGAGGTTGAGGTCTCCGGAGTGTGTGGTGCAGAGGGAGTGGGATTTATTAAGATGTAGCATTTCCAGCAGAGATGGGTCAGACATGGCTTTGTAAGTCAAGCAGAGATCGCCTCTAAGTACGTGATATGAGACAAAGAATAGTTGGAGTTTTTTGAGCCTGTCCATATAGGACAAGTGTTTAAGGCCTAGGATCCTCTTTGTGAGGTACTTTTGTGCCCTCTCCACATGTCTAATGAGGTACATGCCAAATGGGGCATTGTACTCGATGATTGCCCTAATGAGGGAAGAGTAGAGAGAGACAATGACTTCTTTCTTCCTGGATGCAAAACCCTTAGTAATAAGATGTGCCACACATAAGGACTTTCTGTCCACAGTGGCAATGTGGTGGTCAAAAGAGAGGTTGTTGTCAACCTGTGTTCCCAGATTGCTTATAATGCCTTCTGTGTTCAGTGGACTAACATTGATGTGGTAATTCATGAGAACTGAGTTTTTCCCAACGGGGATGACGACGCATTTTTTGGCAGTGAGCTTAAGGCCATGGTTCTGACACCAGTCGTTGGTCTCAGTGAGGTCTTTCTGTAGGATGTCAACATCACTTGGGGAGTTAATAATGGCTCCCCAACTTGCAATCATCTGTGAACTTTGTCAGCCAGAGTCCCTTCATGTTGGCCTGGCCTTCTGAGAAGTAGATACCAAACAGGAGAGGACCCAGGACCGATCCCTGTGGGACACCACTCATGACTGGTCGGCAGTCTGACTTGGAGTCAGCTACTTTCACACTGTGGGTTCTATCTGTGAGCCAGTTTGCAACCCACCTAATGATATAGGAGTTGATACCTAGCTTAGTGAGTTTTCTATGATTCCTGAATGGGGGGTGGTATCAAAGGCCTTGGTCAGATCAAGGCTGGCTGTATGAATCACCTTGCCTTCATTCACAGCTCTGGTGACTGACTCAAAGAAGTCGACCAAGTTGAGCAGGCATGATCTACCCTTCACAAAATCAAACTGTGTGGGATCCAGAGTTTGGAGATTCCCTATATCCTTGTTTATTAGGTCCATGATGATGTGTTCCATAGCTTTGCATATCAGACTTGTCAGGCTAATGTGGAAATAGTTCCCTGGGTCTGTAGTCGCTCCTCCTTTGTGGAGAGAGATGACTATAGCAGTGTACCATTTGGTAGGGACAAAGCTTGAGGTGAGTTGTGATTGAACAGGCCAGACAGGTAAGGTACCAGTTCACTCTGTAGTTCATGTAGAACACAGCCAGGGATATTGTCAGGTCCCATAGAAGCTGTAGTCTTGGTCTTGGACAGTGCTATTTTAACCTGTGCAGCAGTATTACTGGAGGCCTGGCAAATCTACTGGTATTGTGATTGGTCCTTTGGGGGGGTAAAGCTGGCACAGAATCTGTCAGCCAGCATATTGGCAATATCTGCTGGCTTAGTACAGGAGGTACCATTGTGCAAGTAGCTCAGAGCAAATCTGGGTATTGCCGTGGATATTATTTACATAACCATAGAAGGCCTTGTGGTTGTCTTTACTATCTGCTGCAATTCTGTTTTCATAGCTAGCTTTAGAGTATTTGATGAGGGCTCTCAACTTTTTGTTAAGGCTGATAGGGGAGTTTTTCCAGTCTTGGGACTTCACCTTATTCCACATCAGTTTCCTTCTTCTGTTGTAGAGTTTGTTTATGGCAGGGGACCACCAGATTGCCTTCCTTTTTTTGGAGGAGAGCATCTTGGTTCTATTGGGTATGGCGAGATCCATGCATTTGGGTACGCGTTCGTACAGTGCACTGGTGTATAATTCGGCAGTCATGCAACTATTCTCCATTTGCATGGGTGCCATGAAGTTAGCTACCTCTGTTTTTAGGAGCCCAAAGTAAGCTTTGGAAAAGTTTTGCATGGTGGTTATCTTTGCTCAGGGGGTGGAAGGGATGTGGATTTCGAAGGAGATTATTTTGTGGTCGGATCTAACCAGGGAGGAATTGACTATTGGTGTAGAGCAACGGTCGCCCATGTTAGTAATGACCAGGTCAAGGATGTTGCTACCTCTAGTGGGGGTAAGAACGAGCTGGTCCAGGGCACTGGAATTAATTAATTCCAGGAAACGTTGGGCAAGTGTATTGGTACACGAATAGTTTTCCCAGTTAATGGAGGGGTAGTTGACGTCGCCCAGTATGAGAGCGTTAGGTTGAAGCCTAATATTCTCCAGGGTGCTTAGGAATGTGCTATCATTTCTATGACCAACTATACCTGTTATGTACTAAATTTGTGAGTAAAATTCCAGTAAACTGTAATATACCTCAATTTTTGTAAAATCTCTCTTACTGTAAATAATATTGTAAATGTGGTGCTTTTCTCCCCAGGCTTCTACTGAAAATGGACATGTATCCAGTTGGACCAGCCTGGTCAACAAATGTAAAATAAATAAATAAAAATAAAATGTGGAGTGTGAGTGTTGGGACATGGTTGGGGACCTATAACAGGCTACAACCTGAATCACTGTCTTATCCAATGTTAGCTGCACCTGAAGTATCTCTGATACATTATGTTGGGCTACCAGTCTGGAGGTCTGCGCATCATTTCTGAATATGTAACCACCGCCGCCTTTGGAGCTTTGGTCCAAGTTCTGGGGCTGAAAGGTGTGGAATGAGTTATAGCCTGGTAGTGCAGGGGTCCTTTCTGCTGCCTTGAACCAGGTCTTTGTTACAGCACAAATGTCGATGCTCTCCATTTTAAGGAGTGCTTAAAGTGAGTAAATTTTGAGAGTTAGACTTCTAGCGTTGAGCAGCATGATCCTCAGATTGCATTTGTTTGTAGCTGTTGCGGTGGTAAATGTGTCTTTGGAACACCGCCTAAAAAAGGCACTATAGGGGTAGCAAGAGCTTTGGCCAGTACTCAGAAGCCCAGGGGTGACAGCTGCAGGCCATCTTTGGCAAAGCATCGAGGTCTGCCAATCATGTCATCCAAGGCTGACAGATACTGGATCCCCTTAGAATGACACTACAAGCTTAGCTAATTGTTGAAATCAATCATTTTCTGCTTGTACTGTGGTATCATTCTGGGTGATGGTAGGATGCTGCTCAGGGCTAGGGTCATACTCACCTAGGCTACATAATCTGAGAGCTCCTCCATGTCTCTTTTCATGTAGTCCAGGGAGGTACCTCTCAGGTCATTCACACCCACATGTACAATGACAGAGTCATATTTGTACCTGTTGTTGAGGGATCTGAGTGCATGCGTTATGTGGCGGATCCTGGCAGCTGTTACTTTCTCCTTAATCAATCTAGTGAGTGGGACATCAGTGTGCCTCACTCTCGAGTCACCTATGACTAGTGTGCTGGGCATGCTGTTTTGCCTTAGGGGCTTTGGTTGAGTGGCACACTGTTTAGGAGAGTTATGTGTCTCGTGATTAGTGTTGTGTTGTGGTGGTTGAGTGGGTTTCTGCCTTGGGTAGATTTTTATTGAGAGCCTTCACGAAGGTAGGTGTGTGGTTTGTGTTTTTATGTGAAGGCAGTGCTGGTGTGTGTTCTGGAGGGCTATGTATTAAATGTGGTGTGGTGCAAGTGTTGACCTTCTCCTCCTGACCAGCTATTCCAGTCTTGGCTGGAGAGTGTGTGGCTCTCAGTTTGGATATATAAGTGCATCTCTCACAAGTCTGAGTGATTACAGGGTTGTCGGTGTGCATGAGGTAGTTGCTACATTGTCTCAGGATGCCCTAGTTCACCAGGTTAATAGGAGAAAGCACAGGGAACTGACCTTTAGACATGCCTAGAGGGGTGGGCATTAATAACAAGTACTGGAGCTGTTTCCTTGTAAAATGTATGGTGCTGGTTGCACTTTTGTGTGCTACAATAATTGCTAAGTGTGGTACGGTATAAGTGCAGGAGAGGAGAGAACTAGAAGATCTAAGGGAAAAATTAAAGACAGACTTTGGCACCTCTCAGAAGCTTACAAACAGTCCTGGATACAGCAAATCTGTACTTGGACTAAACTAGTTACAGGAAAGTTGGGAAACAAGCGCAAATGCTGGCTTTTAAATCAGAAAGCTGAAAGAGATGGAAAAACTGCCAAAGCAGACACTCCTCTTGTGGTAGATAAGCTAACTATTGCTTACCATTCCCACTGACAAGCTAGAAGGCTTCCCTCCAACACAGAAAGGCTTGGGGGGGGGGGGCTCAGAAGCTTACAAACAGTCCTGGATACAAAAAAAATTGTATCTGGACTAGACTAGTTATAGAAAAGGTGGGAAAAGTGCAAATGTGGGCTTTAAAACCAGAAAGTTGAAAGAGATGGAAAAAAAACTGCCCAAACGACCAGTAAACTACAATTTCTGAGCCACAAACCACTCTTGTGGTAGATAGGCTACCTAGTGCTTACCACTCCCCTCTGATAAGCTAGAAGGCTTCCCTCAACACAGAAAGGCTTGGGGGACTCAGAAGTTTACAAAACAGTCCTGGATACAGCAAAAAGTACAGTTGTGTACTCTTACCATAAATGTAGATATTTGAGTGTATTCACTGTTGCAGTCATCACACTTGGGTTATCTGCCTGCAGGTAGCCCTCAGTCGGCCCGAATACCACAGACTTAGTATTTCTGCATCGGTTGCTGACGCTCCAGGACTAACGTCAGGTTGTCATGGGTATAAAAACAGGCAGGCGACACCATTACATCAGTTTTTCTTGCCTAAAATGTCAGGAATCCCCCAGTAGGGAGCTAAGCTATGGTGGGAAAATCACCACCAGTAAAAAGTAAATACCAATACCCTTGTAAGGGGTGAGTACTATACACAGAGAGGAGAGAGAGAAGGGGGCTGGAGGGAGGGACACCAGGACTGCAACAGTGAATACACTTGAACATTTACATTTATGGTAAGTGTACACAACTGTACGATGTTCTTCGTCTTTCACTGTTGCAGTCATCACACTTGGGTTGATTCTCAAAGTGAAGAAAGGGTGGAGGCAGTCAAGAAGAGTTTGCGCTGAATAGTATGCCCTGCAGGACTGCTGTTGCAAAACCCGTCCTGGATTTGGAAAAGATAGGCAGGTGGTAATGCCTGGTGAATGTGTGCACAGAACTCCAGGTAGCAGCTTCCAGAATGTCCCTGGTAGGGACTCCTCTGAGGAATGCTGTGGAGGTAGAAGTTGCCCTAGTGGAATGTATTCTGACCCCCTGAGGGGTTAGTTTGCCATGGTGTTTGTAGCAGAAATGGATATAATGCGCTATCCATTTGGAAATTGTCTGCTTTGAAATGGCCTTGCCTTCTGCCCCTGGTGCAAAACTGAGTAGTAACTGGTCAGATTTCAGGTAGAATCTGAGCTGTTTGTTCACGTCCAAGGAGTGCAGGATCCTTTGCCCTTTATTTTGAGGCTTAGGGAAGAAGGTTGGCAAATGGACAGACTGACTGAGAGCCAGACTGGACACCACTTTAGGCATAAAGGAAGGATGAGTCCTGAGGGAGACCCTGTCAGCATTAAAAATAATGAAGGGGTTTCCACAGCAATAAGTGCTTGTAGATCAGACACTCTTCTAGCTGAAGTGATGGCCGGCAGCAAGGCTGTTTTCCAACAGAGGAATTTTAACTCTGCTGATGCTACAGGCTCAAAGGGGGGTAGCATGAGCTTTTCAGTACAAAGTTAAGGTCCCAATCAGGGGTGGGTGCTCTCTTTGGTAGCCTTACGTTGTTTGCCCCTCTCAGAAACTGTTTGAAGAGAGGGTGAGAGAAGAGAGGTGGCTCAGTGTTATAATGAGCCGAGATGGCAGAGGCACGAATCTTAATGGAGGAGAAGGATAGGCTTCTGTGAAGTAGATCTGCTAAGTAATCCAGGATTACAGGTAGGGAGGGAAGTGCTGTATCCTCTCCTTTAGATTGAATCCAGGAGCAATACATTTTCCGCTTATCAGCATAGGATTTCCTTGTACTGGGTCTTCTGGCTTCAAGAATGACGTCCAGCACTTGCTTGGTTAGGCTGGTCACTGGGGGAGAATTCAAGGAATAAGCCAGACTGCAAGATTCAGGGTTTGCAGTTGCGGATGTAAGATCTGTCCCCCCTGCTGAGTGAGGAGGGTTGGGCTCTGGGGTAGGTGGCACTGGTGACAGGCTGCGCAGTAGTGGGTACCAGTGCTGGCATGGCCAGTCCGGGGCAATCAGAATTGTCCTTGGTCTGTCCTGTCTTATCTTGAGTAATACACTTGAGAGAAGGGGCAGAGGGGGAAATGCATAGATTGAGAGATTTTCCCACTGGAAGGATAGGGCATCCACTTTCCAGGCCCTGCTGCGAGGTGTCCTGGTGCAGAATTTGCTGAGCTGGTGATGGCAGGGGTAGGCAAAGAGGTCCACCTCTGGGGTCCCCCATTTCTGGATTAGAAGGCTGAAGGTGCTGGGCTCTAATTGCCACTTGTGTGGGTCTAGGAGATTTCTGCTTAAGTCGTCTGCCAGTGAGTTTTGTTTGCCTGGCAGGAATTGAGCTTGCAGATGGACCTGCATGTCCAAGGCCGTGTTCCACAAGGCCATGGCAAGTCTGCACAGTGGGTAAGAGTGGGTTCCCCCCAGCTTGTTGATGTACCACATAACTGTGGTGTCTGTTTTTATTAGCAGGGGTCCTGGTGAGAGTAGGGATCTGAAAGCTGTTAGAGTGTGCTGAACAGCTAGCATCCCTTTTTGGTTGATGTGCAGATGAATTTGACTTGGGCTCCAGTGGCCCTGAATGCACTTGTCGTCCAGGTGTGACCTCCAGGCATAGTCTGATGCATCTGTGGTTAGGATCTGGGCGGCATGGGGTTGAGTAAAGGGAAGTCCCTTGTTGTGGTTGCATGCTGCTGCCCACCAAAGAAACTCTGTCCTTAGACAAGGTATGGCAGGAATGACAGTTTCCAGGTCCTGAGAATGTTGGCACCAAAGACTTTTCAAGTACCATTGAAGTTTCCTCATATGCAGCCTGGCGTATGGAATTAATAGGATGCAAGAGGCCAAGAACCCTAGGGCCTGCAGGATTTTCCTTGTGGATAGCTGGGTTCTGGTGACTATTTGAGTGAAGTAGCCTGACAGATAGGCTTGTTTTTCTGGAGTAAGGAATGCCATCTGGGATGCTGTGTTCAAGCTTGCTCCCAGGAATACAATCTTTTGACTGGGAACTAGTTCTGATTTCTTTTCATTGACAGTGTACCCCAGGGAGGTTAAAAGGTTCTTTACAAATGTCAGGTGCTGCAGCAACATTTCCTGACTGTCTGCCTGTATCAGGCAGTCATCCACGTATGGGCAAATTTGAATTTTTCTCTGTCTGCAGTAGGGGATGGCCGGTGCCAGACATTTTGTGAATACTCTGGGAGCAGTGGATAAGCCAAAAGGAAGTGCAGAGAACTGAAAATGCATAGATCCTGCCCTGCAGCGTAGGTATTTTCTGCAAGAGTCCCTGATAGGGATGTGCAGATAGGCTCCTTTTAGGTCTAGGGTGGCATCCTTGGCCAGCATACGAAGAAACTGCTGAAGGGTGATCATTTTGAATTTTGGTACCACCAGGAAGGTGTTTAGAATGGAAAGATGTAGGATTTTGCATCAAGTGCCCTCTTTTCTGGGTACCAGGAAAAGTCTGGAATAGAACCCTTGACCTATCTGTTCTGCAGGAACAGGTTGAATTGCCCTTATGGAGAGCAGGGATTGAACTTGATTTTGTGCCTCTGCCCACTGGTTTGGAGGAAGGTCTGGGAACCCTTTTGGGGCTGGCAGTGAGTGGAAGTAAAATTTGTACCCCTGGGATACAACTTTGAGGACCCATCGATCTTTCATGATGACGGTTCAGTTTTTTGCATGGTGGGCAAGTTTTCCTCCTAGGGGCACAAACAGTTGGGCAGAGGTGAGGAGTGGAGTTGAGAAGTCATTGTGAATTCTTTCCATAAGGCGGTGGCTTAGCACTCCCTGTCTTTGAAGTGGAGGCACTCCATTGCTTAAATCTCTGCACACCCTGAGACTGTAGTCTGGGGGGGGTCTGTTTCCCCTGGATCTAGTTTGAGACGGCCTGCAGGGTGCTGGAAAGGACCAATGCTTCGAGGGGCAAGGCCTACTGGATCTAGGAGGCTGTACTTGCAAGAAATCTTTGACTGTCAGCATAGATTTAGCTTTCTCTTCCATCTTTTTAAGAACCTCTTCTGCTTTGGTGCCAAACAAATTATCCTTGTTCAAGGGAGCGTCCAGTAATTTTGATTTGACATGTTCTGGCAAAGTCTGCTCCTTAAGCCAAGCATGCCTTCTCAATACAGAACCAGTGACTGCTGTCCTGCAAGATACTTCTAGGGCTTCAAAGCCACATTGCAAGGTATGCTTGCTGACTTGGCTTGCAGAATGCATAAGCTCTTGTAATTCTTTATTTTCTGCATGGTCTGTAAAGGTAGCTATTTTTGCTTAATAAGTTCCATAATATGTTGCTGGTACTTCATCATGGGAAACTGGCAATTCTATGCCCTAATGGCTAGAGTAGAAGAGGTGTATACTTTTTTACCCTGTCTAAAGCTCTGGAATCCTTGTCTGAAGGGGTGGGATTCTTAGCTGTAGTTGCTTCCATACATTTAGGCCCCTGGGAGATGACCTCTGGGTCAGCAGTAGGATTTTTGAAAAGAAATTTGTGAGAGTCAGGAATTCTGGTTTCCTAGGAACAGAGGGTAAAGTATCAGGAGTTAGACTGGATTCCATAAAGACATCATCCACAACATCCAGAACTGGGGGTATTGCTAAAGGTCTATGTTGTGGCAAATCTAAACATTCTCTGAGACTCTTTTTGGACTGAGGATAGTTTGGCATTCCCAGTGGAAATGCTCTTTTAAAGTATGTAGGGTTTCACTAAAAGAAAAATCCTCAGGAGGAGAAGCGGAAGGAATGGATTCCTCTGCATCTGAATCCTCATAAGCAAATAAAGGCATGTCTTCATATTCAGAAACCTCAAAAGTTGTCGGACTCTTGGTCTGTTAAAGCTGCTGGGGACAAGTCTCTTTTCCTCTTAGCAGGGGAAGGCTGGCTTCCCCTAATCAACATAATCAGGTCTTCTGCCATTTTAAGCATTTGATGTTGTGGCAAAGAAGCAGGTGCTTGAGTTTAGATTGTCGTGTTTTCAGACGTAGCTCGTACTTTTGGCCTTAGAAATTTGGTACTTCTAGACAAAACTGAAGATGTGAAAAAAGTCGTTGGTTTGTGTCGAATATTGGTAGTACGAAGAACTTCCTCAGAAACCAGTGCTTGCAGAGTGGCTCCATACCCATCCAAGGTAGAGACATCCGCAGGTTCCGTAGTCAAAGAAGAGTCTCGAGGCATACTGGACTCTGAATGGGTCTCGGTAGTGGCCTGCGAATCTATCAAAGCGTGCATCACGGGCTGCAAAAGCGCCTCAATGAGTACTGCTGAACCAGCGACTAGCTTAACGGAAGAATTCTCGGCAGTTTTGGATCTGTGCTGTCTGTCTCTGTCTTTATCCTTTTTTTGGAAGATTGGTAGTCGGATGGCTTACCGAAGCCATTTCGGAATATGGAGATTGACAGCGTAGTATTTAGCGACAATAAGGGCATGACAACGAACAGTTCAGGCATTGAACAAAGCACAAAACCAACAGTGAGGTACATTGTGGTCTGGGCCTAAACAGGTGATGCAGTACGAATGGAAATCTCGGTGTGGTATTTGCTTTCCACAGATTGTTAACTTTTTCTGACATCGGTTAGTGCAAGAAAAAAGGATCTCCAACGGGGTACTTAGCTTTAGAAGACTTCAAGAATGATTCAATTCGGAAACGACAACTCAGGCAGTGGCCGACTGGCACTTGTGCGAACTGCTTCTGCTTCGGGCTCCTCGGCGAGAAAGACTGATGTAATGACGTCGGCTGTCTGTTTTTATTCCCCTGATGACCTGACATCAGTTCTGGAGTGACAGCAACTGACGCAGAAATACTAAGTCTGGTATTCGGGCCGATTGAGGGCTACCTGCAGACAGATAACCCAAGTGTGATGACTGCAACAGTGAAACACGAAGAACTTCTGTATCTGGACTAGATTAGCTACAGGAAAGGCAGGAAACAAGCGCAAATGTGGGCTTTTAGACCAGAAAGTTGAAAGAGATGGAAAACCTGCCCAAACGGCAAATAAACTACAATTTCTGGGCCAGAAACCACTCTTGTGGTAGATAGGCTACCTAGTGCTTACCATTCCCAATGATAAGCTAGAAGGCTTCCCTTCAACACAGAAAGGCTTGGGAGGCTCAGAAGCTTACAAACAGTCTTGGATACAGCAAATCTGTATCTGGACTAGACTAGTTACAGGAAAGGCAGGAAACAAGCTTTGAATTTTTTTTTTACAGAAAAGCCGCTAAAACAGCACTAAAAACAATTCAAGTGCAGTGCAAGCTACCACACTTGTGTGTAGCGATATTAAAGCAAACACAGTTTAAGTGCAATTTATTCAAACTGTATTCTGAACTGAATTCAATTATTGTTTTATTCAACTGGATTTGTATTACACTTACAGAATTGTCATCTTGTCTTGATCTTGTTTCCCATCTCCATTTTTACTTTGACACAGTCATCATAACATTACCCTTGCTATTTTCTTTCTTGGTTACACAGATGCCATTTTGTACATCTAATTTAAACACACTGTTGAGAGCTTCTATACCCTCCAACTTGTATTGCCAAGTTTGATCCATTAGATAACATAGGGTTAATCTGCACTTTCTCAGTGAACTGCTCCTCCATCCTGTCATTGTGATTCTGACTTGCTGAAATAAGGAACATACTTCCATTGTTATGCATTCGACTTTTCTAAAAGTTACACGGCTTATTAGTAATGTCACTAACTTTAGATTACTTTTTTAAATAACATGAACCAAGTTAGCTTTTCCCCCCAAAATGATGGCATAAACCTCCTGCTTTACTTTCCTGGCTATTAGGCAAAGGACTCTCAAGGGCACTCTTCTCTTTTAGATTCTTCACCATTCTCTTAGTTTGAGTGAACACCTTTTTCTTCCTTGCTGTCTTTTCCTACAAATGGTATTTCAGAACAAAATATATAATCAATTTTATTTTTTCTTGGTATACAGATTCGGATTGATTAAAGTACACTTCCAGCTGAAATCCCTGGTTTACACTAGCAGGAACTGGCTCAGAGTTCGAGTACTTTGGACTACTTCACCTTCTTTACTTAATCCTGAAGGTCCTCACTCAAATGCTTTTTTTCTCCTACTTTCATACTGTTTCTGAGCTAGCACTACCTGTAAGTTTCACACTTTGTTCTTGTACTGACTTCTGCTTCAAAACGTCTTATTAATTTGCTGTTACTGTAATAGTCACTCATAGTTTTGGGCTTCTGATGCTTTATCATTTTGGCACAATTCCTTTTCACTATTTAACCTCTAACCACCACCAGATTCTGCCTCTATTATTACTTTTTTCGAGTATGCCATTTCTCTTCTGGCCTCATTATAAAATCTATTTGTGGTTTAACAAAATTATTAGACAGTGAACGTCCTTAAACATTCAAAAATGAGCCCACTGATTGGCCAGCCCAACCAGCGTGCCCATTATAAAATCAAGAATATACTAAAGGAAAAAGGTCCGGTGAACCGGAATTTTTCCTTTAGTATATCCCGATTTTTTTTTTCTTGTCCAGAGGTAGCAACAGAGAAAGGAAGACCTCCGTTGCTTTAATCTTGCTATATTAAACTCATTTAACATAGCAAGATACTTAAAAAGCAACAGACATCTTCCTTTCTCCATTGCTATCTCTGCACAGCACTGATGTACTGTGTAAGTGTGGGAGCATGACCTTTACGCATGCGCAGTATGGCAGAAATGCCCCAGGATACCTGCGGAAGGGTAGCACAGAGTCATTATACAATGACATTATTTAAGAAAAGTATTTTTTTCTTAAATGTCGTCATTGTATAATAGCAATAACCCATGGCTGGGTGTGGGCAATGCTGGATTTACCCACGGTTGCCTTTATTTGGTCACTCGGGCTTCGCCGTGGGTAAATCCAGCATTACCCACACCCATCTGTGGGTTATTGCTTAAGTATCCAACCTTTGCATGTCCTTCTTGAACTCTAATAATTGACCTGTAATTGCAAGTTGATCTGATTTTTTCTCAAAAATGTCTAGACTGATCTATCTTATCATCTGCCCCCCCCAAAGTCTCATTTCTCTGTTCTCCAAATTCTCATTACATTTTCTTCTATGTCTTTCCTGTTAGTGTGTATGTGCATATGTACATATGCATATATTTAGGTGTGTATGTGTATATATATATATATATATATATATATATATATATATATATATATATGGGTCCCCCTTCACATGGTCGACAATTCATATGGTCGACAGGCAGATTTGCCTCCCTCCCTCCCCAATGTTGTGCGACCCTGCAGTTGATATATATAGTTAGGGGGGGGTGTGGGGGGCAAAGCCCCCCCACATAAAACTGCTTGTCGATCAAATGAATTGTCGACCAAATAAATGTCGATCAAATGAACTGTCGACCATGTGAAGTAGACCCATATATATGTATATATATATATATATATATATATATATATGTGAAAACACGAACTAAGTCCCAAACAGCAAAGAAAAATATGCAGAGGCACTGAATTCCAATAAACTCTTCTCAACGGGATAAAAGATTCTTCCCAATGTGGTGAACAAGTTCTTTTATTGCGATGCCAGACAAACTAAAGTTGCACGAACAGACAAACAGGATAAAACACAGCGTAAATCCAAGTAGAAACCAAAATAAATCAAGCGCTTTCACCCGTAACTGTGACGGGCTTTTTCAAGATAAAACACAAGTAGAAGGCTATGTGCTTATAAACAAGCATCAATTTCAATTATGCAATTAAATATAATTGAATAAATTGGATTAAGTAGTTCAAATAAAAAATACTGCATATTTCCAGTCCTATTTAAAGAAACAAACGGTTACAGGTATTCTTCGGTGAGTGGAATCAATGCATACAGTGGAATTAATTCAAGAAATAAAGCACGAAACAATGTATTAAAATGCAATATGCTTTTTGTGATTCAATTGTTAAAATTGTGCTCTTAGAATCTGAAACAAACTAATGAGTTCTGAATTAATGAACCTTCAAAAGTTCTTGATATTAAACTAGTTGCATAATAGATCATTTAATATTGCGTGTATCGCGATGTGCATAAATATTACAGATTTGCTTTATAAAAACAACTACTAAAAACTAGTACAACATAATGAATACATAAATAAAAATATAAATGTTAAAGTGCCGTAGTGCATACAAACTCAATGTTAAGAATATGTTGCATTATATAACCAAATCCTATATAGTATGATGCATTTTATGAGTTTCAATTATTTTACGTCATTGAAGAGACTAGTTTAATACGTCTACAGGACTGCAAGTAGTCCATGAAAATGTAAAATCAAATATAATAGTAAGAAATGTATGGATATGTAAATTAATTAATAATTAACGTAATATAAATATTATGTAAAAATGTGTTAAAAGTGAATATTGTGAAATATTAAATATGTAAATGAATTGTATGTGTGTATTAGATATAATAAACTTTTGAACATGCTAAAAATGTAGGACATTGGATATTTAAAAATATTTAAAAATTAATAAATACTTTTTGTATAGGAAGCAAGAAAGTACATGTGCATTGATGGTATGGATGAATAATAAACAACATCTGAAATGGACATCATTTAAAATAATCCTATGCAAAGAAGGTAAATTAACTTCTTAACAATGAGAAGCCAAAGCTAAAATTTCACTGTACTAAAAAAACCTAGTCATAACACTTAAAAACAGTGAGGTGTTAGACTGGTAATACTGATGGCTTCATTTAAACCCGGAGGTTTGGATGCATTTCATCTTAACTGCCAATTCAACTCCTTAAATTCTATCGAAGTCTCCCAGTCTCCTCCGCTAGGATTTAGAGGAACTTGTTCAATTACCAAAAATTTTAATGTCATCTTGGGGCAACTTGTGAGATGCTTAAAAAATGCATTCGTCTCTTTCTTTTTGCGAATGTCGTAAAGATGTTCGTAAATCCTTTTACGCAGCGTTCTCTCTGATTTACCTACATAAAAGCTCTCACATTCTTGACAAACTCCTAAATAGATAATACCCTTGGAGCCACAATTACAATATCCTGTTGATTTCAAAGTGAATTTTCTAGACTTGATGTAATAGACATTAGTGTCCATAATATATGGACATTGTTTACAACAGTTACACTTATGGGTTCCTGTTACACCACACTTGTTCAAAGATCGTGGTGGTAGATGTCTTTCAAACATGTTTTTCAAGTTGGTATTTCTTGCATTGACAAAAACAGGTTTTACAGGTAGCCACTTCTTTGTGTCCTCATTTGTAGTTAAGATGGACCAATATTTACTAACTAAATTTTTTATTTTGTTAGTATCACTGTTAAAGGTGCAGCTGAAAACAGTTTGGGAAGTGGGGGTGTTGTTTTTGTCGTCAGGTAACAAGTTAGATTTGGGAACTGATTCCGATACAGTACCTAACAAGGGACTGTATAGGTCAATTCTTTTCTGAAGCACTTCATGATACATTTCTTCTATTAATGATGTTGGATAACATCTCTCTGAGAATAGTTTGGTCAACATTTGAGCTTCATCAAAGAACTTCTTGTCAGTATTACACATTCTAGAAGCTCTAATGAATTGACCTTTCAAAATACCTTTCTTCTGGGAGAAGGGGTGAGCACTGCTAAAATGTAGATATGCATTGGAGAAGGTAGATTTTCTAAACACCGAAGACTCAAACATTTGTAACTCAGTGTTCTTAAATAATACTACATCTAAGTAGTTCATCACATTCTCACTAACATTAGATGTGAAATTCAAAAAATTGGTGGTCTCATTAATGTAGTTTAGGAATGCTTCAAGGTTTTGTCTACTACCTTCCCATAAAATGCAAATGTCGTCCAAGTACCTCTGGTAGTGTAAGATATTATTTTTCCATTGTGATGTGAAAACAAACTCATTTTCCCAGTGAAAAAGGACGATGTTTGCATATGCAGACGCACATGGTGAACCCATGGCCACCCCTTTGTTTTGTTTAAAAAACTCCCCATTGAAATAAATAAAATTGTTACATAAAATAATGTCCATAAAATCTGATAATAAATTAATTGTATTGTTGGTAAAATTTGAAAATTTTGTTAAAATTTCATTAAACCACTGTATACCAATATCGTGTGGAATGCTAGGAAATAACTCTATTACATCAATTGTGACTAAAAAGTCTGTTTTAAAAAAGTATTCTTTTTTAATATTTTTCAGGAATTCCCAAGAGTCCTTACAAATATGTTCCATTGATGCTATAGTCTTTTTAAGTGTTGAATCAACAAACTTGCCCAATGGTTCTGTGATGCTACCTGCACCCGCAACAATGGGTCTAAACTTCAGAGGCTGTAACCCTTTGTGGACCTTGGGAATTCCAAAAATTACTGGTGTAAGAGGTTTACTTACTATTAGAAAATTGTAAAGTTTTTCGTTGATTACACCCTGTAACAACATGTCATATAAAAAGTGTTTAATCCTAGCATATGCGATATTCAATTCATTTAATGAGAGAGTACTATATTGTTCCGTATCCTGGAGTGTATTGTGAATTGTTTCTTCATATTCATTCCTATACATTAAAACCACTCCACCCCCTTTGTCAGGTTTCATTACACGTATCTGTTCATCCCTGAGTTGTTTAATGAGAACATGGCAACTCTGGGGTAAATTCTGTGATTTAATACCTTTCCTAGGTAAATTTCTTATATCAGCCTCAACCAGGTCATCAAAAATTTTAATGACAGGGTGTAGGGGTGTAGGTATATATATACATATACACACACATACATACATACACACACACACACACACACACACACACACACACACACACACACACACACACACGAACAATATAAAAAGTGTAAACACCCCTGTTAAAATCCCAGGGTTTTGTGAGATAATAAAATGAGACCACTGTGACACCCCTGCACTGGCCCAGTAATCAAGGAGCCTCAATCTTCACCGCTAACACCAGTGAGGGACGTGCACATTGGGAGGACAAGTACACACACAGTAAAGTACAATTTCCCTTGAGAGCACACAGAGATTACAGTCAGTCTGGGGCTGTTTTCTCCCTCTCTCTCCAGATCCCCAATAAGACTCCCCACTGGCACAGCTATAGGGTTAAGATCTCAGCCAAGTGATCAAGCCAAAACCACCAGCACATTCTCTATCCAACCAGTGCAGATGGTACTGCCATCCTTCTTTGGCACCAGCACCAGGGACTGCTGGACTCCTGAATTACCCCTAGTTCCAACATTTCCTGTATCTCCTCCCTCAGAGTATGTATGACTCTCTCAAGCACCCTATAAGGGGTCTGCCTAATAAGCCTTTGGGGTCCTGTAACCACATGGTGCTGCACCAGTGAACATGTCCCAAACTCCTGTAACACTGCACAGATTTCTTGAACCTGGGTAGAAGATAGCTGTTGGGACATTGCTACTCCTTCCACTGAGGTGTCAGTCCAAGCCTCGCTGAGGAGATCAGTCACCAGATCTCCCTCAGACTCCTCCTGCAATCCACTGCAAATACTCAGCACAAGGGCCTCCCTATCATGATAAGGTTTCATCATGTTAATATGGTACAATTTGTGCCCCTGCCTCCTGCCTAGCAGTCCTACCATGTAGTTAACATCACTGACCTTCCTTACCACCTTGTAGGGTCCCTCTCAAGCTGCTTGCAGCTTATTGTGACCGACAGGAATGTGAACCATTACCTGCTGCCCTACAGCATACTCTCTAGCTAGAGCATTCCTGTCATACCAGACCTTTTTCTGCTGTTGAGCTTCTGCCAAGTTCTCCTTGGCCAAGCCCAAGAGTTCCCTGAGCCTTGTCCTGAGGTTTAGGACATATGCCACAACAGACTCCTTGTGGGATTCACACTCACTCTCCCACTCATCTCGAATTAAGTCTACAGGCCCCCTCACCCTATGCCCATAAAAACCTGTGGATTCCTGGGGAACCACTCAGTAAGCAAACAACTGATGGGGTAAATATTCGTCCCAGTCCCTCTTAAATTGGTCTGCAAATGCCCGTAGCATGGACTTGAGTGTAGACTTTAACCTCTCAACAAGACCATTAGTCTGGGGATGGTAGGGGTTGTCTTTAGGTACTTCACCCCACAGTACTTCCACAGACAAGCCAGCAAGTTTGGTATGAAATTAGCACCTCTGTCAGTCAATATTCCTTTTGGGTAACCTACCCTGCTGAAAACCTTTAACCAAGCATTTGCCACCTTTTCTGCCTCAATGGAGGACAAAGCCACTGCTTCCGGGTATCTCGTAACATAATCTACTACCACTAGGATATACTTTTTCCCTGTAGAACTTGGGGTACTCAGAGGCCCACAATATCCATAGCTACCCTCTGAAATGGTTCCTCAATCACAGGCAAAGGCATCACAGAAGCTTTCACCTTGTCTCCTGCCTTGCCTACCTTTTGGTATTGCTGACAGGTCCTGCAGTTCCCTGTTACATCTCTGGAAATCCCAGGCCAATAAAAGTTCTGCATAATATGTTTCTTTGTACATTTTATCCCCATATGACCTGCAAAGAGAATATCATGGGCTATGGCTAGAAGTACCAGACGGTAGGCTCCAGGCACTACCAACTGCTGTATTCGCTTACCCTATAGCCCTCCCTCAACGGTCCACACTTTGTCCTAGTATACAGATTCCCGCTTCCCTATAGAATCAGGTGCCTCACTAGCTACCTCTTTCAGGCCTTGTAATATAGGGTCTGAGAGCTGAGTCTGTCTTAACTCTCTTTGTAACCATTCCCAACTCCCTTCTGCAGGAAGTCTGGCATCCTCTAACACTGGTGCCTCACTGTCAGTCTGGGTACTACTACTCACCTCTGCCCTTGCAGTCACTCTGTCCAAGAGAATATCGCTACCCATAAGCAGCTGTGGCTCACCTTCAGTCTCACTGCTACAGGGTAGCTTCTGCCCTGAAGTAAACACCTGACCAGCCCTGGCTGCAAGCATGCGGTCTGTCTGGATCTCCCCGGCTACCAGACCTACATGCTTGTCTCCAAGCCTGACTGCATGCAACTGCATGAACACATGGTACTACATAATCAAAATTATTCTCTACCACAACATCTGTAGGATGGTAGTTTGGTACCCTGGTTGCCTCAAGACAACCTACTTTTGGCATTTTATCATTCCCACTTACTGGCTCTCTCAACTTTTGTTCCCCACCTTGCCTCCATTGGCATCTTTATGCTACATGGCCACACTGGTTGCATTCAAAACATTTAACACTAGGTCCTGGATGTGTACTTGGACTAGTGGCTTCCCCTGCTATTGGCAGATTCTGTTGGGGTAGTCTGGGCTGCTCACCATGGGTTCCTTTAGACCCATGAGCACTACTGGGTGTCCCTTCCCTGCTTGCTAGGTATAGGTCTCCCTTCTTCTCCAACTCATCTACAGTAAAGCATTGTCTATCAGCTAACCAGATCCTCATGTCCTCAGGCAAAGTGCTAAGGGCTTGTTCCCCTCACCAAAAAGTGCTCCAAACCTTCAAAAGTGGTGACCTGACATCCACTCACCCAACTATGAAAATAAGTACTTAGTTCAGCAAAATATTCACATGCATTTTCATCTGCCTTGCGTCTATGCTCACAAAATATTTTCCCATAAGCTTCAGGTGTTAGCTTAAAAAATTCTGGCAAACAATTCTTTAAAACATTATAATTTATTCACTATCAGACAGTTTGGACAGAACAATCACAGCTTTACCATGGAGTAAAGGGGTCAGGAAACGTACCTTGAGCCCTTGGTCAGCATTATACTGTTTACATACCCTCTCAAACATATGACTGAAACTATCAAAATAATCCCCCTCTGTAAATTGTGGAAGAAATTTACTGACCTTTGGTTCCTTATGGGGTTTGGTTACTTCCTTCCCCATTATCTCCATGACTCTGAGAAGTGTCATCATCTCCTTTTCATGTTGCATCTGCCTCTCATTCTCCTCAGCTTTCAGATGTCTCAATCTCTCTGCTACTTCCATTTCCAAACTACTGGCCTCCAACTCAAGTCTCTCTAGCTCCAGACAGATTTTTAAGTCCTCTGTGGCAAGGTTGAGCTGTCCACTTTCTAAGAATTGTACATCCCCCATGGCCAGTCTGATCATCCTCCTGGGTACTATTCTCTGATGCAGCTGTGACTAAAGTTGCAATCACCTCTGCCTTAGTCAGGTTGACATGCACCAGTCCTTTAGCCTGGCACATCTCAGCTAACTGGCTCCTTGTCCGCTTGCCATACTCCTCTGCTGACATGCTTACCTGCTCTCTCTGATTAACTAAGATAACAAAAGAAATAAAACAATTGTGATATGAACTATGAATGTTCACTGCATGGCTGATTTAGAGTACAAAAACACCTTCAGTAATCACTGTACACAAGCTACAGGAATTCAATATCCACCCCACTACAAGCCAATTAATATGTGATGTGACTATCTCATCACTATCAAACAATTAATATTTGATGCGGATATCCCACCACTGCCACCAATATGTGATGCCCCTGCATGGCCCGGTAATCAAGAAGCCTCAATCCTCACCACTAACACCAGTGAGGGACGTGCACATTGGGAGAATGACAAGTACGCGCACAGTAAAGTACAATTTCCCTTAAGAGCACACAGAGATCACAGTCAGTCTGGGGCTGGTTTCTCCCCCTCTCTCTCTCTCTCTCTCTCTCTCCAGAATCCCAATAAGACTCCCCACTGCTACAGCTATAGAGTTAAGATCTTAGCCGAGTGGTCAAGCCAAAACCTTCAGCACCCTCTCTGTCCAACCAGTGCTTCGTGTCTCTGCTCAAATAGCCGAAACACATACACACACTTTGAGATCTGATTTATATACAAACACACAGACACTTCTGGGGAAGGCTACCACAGATTCACTAGCTATGTCCCCTTCCGCCCAGACTATAAGGTAGTACCAGCTACCACCAACCACTCTTATCAGGTACTATAAAGCCCTTTACAAAAGGTGACCAATTCTATTGTGTAATGTTGGTAAGTGTGTCCAAGGCTAAGGTTATTTAGGAGTGGCCTATACAATGTCACCAAATACATATGCAAGTACTCCAACAGCTTAAATATCTCTAAAACAGAACTAGCCACAATTAAAAGGTTTAAATATATTTAACAATAAATAAAAATGCAAGACAATACTCATTAACTCAACACAGCGACAGCAGAGTTCAGAATCACAGGAAATATTTTAAAACAACACTGCAGAACAGTCTTACATAAATACAGAAAACATCTAGACTACTCTTGCTATGTTCCTATCTATCTCTAAGAGATACTATGCCCTAAATGTCTTACTTACAGAGCCAGGCAGATATAGATGAGAAATGCTGAAGAGATGTTTACAGGTCCAAAACAAAATACAAAATGCCCAGACTTTCTCTCGGAGATGGTTCTTAAATTACTGAAAAAATATTTCTGCTGGGTCATCTCAGATTTCATCATTCTTGTCACCTCTGCCCTTAGTTTCCAGGCTAACAGGAACTTAAAATTTAACATGTCTCTGTTAAAAATAATTATCTCTCAGATGTACAGCCACAGGGCAATACCAAAAACACTTCACATTTGAAACCTAGTAAGTATTTTTGTCTTAGAACAATAGAAAGAAGCCCTTAGCATCCTGTCTCTTAGCTGAAATAAACCAACTTTATAGCAGATCGTAAAACTCTTTACTTATTTTCTCAGAGTATGCAAGTTAACTCGGTATGTCCCACATTCTACTATGAAAACATACATTTGCACAGGCATCTAGTCCATAAACACATTTCTGCTCTTTTCCAGAAGAGGGCACTGCAGTTACATTTTTGAAGCTCAGCACATAACATATCATTTAATCAGAAAGTACAGTTGTGAACACTTACCATAAATGTAGATGTTAGAGTGTATTCACTGTTGCAGTCATAACATTTGTGCTGTCCCTGCCAGGGTAGCCCTCGGCCGGCCCAAATACTAGAGGCATAGTATTCCTGCGTTGGCTGCGGTCACTTCAAGACTGACGTCAGGTTGTCAGTAGTATAAAGTAAGGCAGCCAATGACAGTTTTTCTTGCCCTGTCAGAAGCCCCCAAGTGGGAGACAGGATATGGTGGAAGAACCCTACCAGTAGAAAGTAAATACCAAACGTTCCTTGTAAGGTGAGAGAGAGAGAAGAAAAGGGGGATGGAGAGAGGGAAACCAGGTCTGCAACAGTGAATACACTCGAACATCTACATTTATGGTATGTGTACACAACTGTACTATGTTCTTTGTGTTTCACTGTTGCAGTCACCACATTTGGGTTGATTCCCAAAGCTGAGGAAAAGGGTGCAGGCAGATAAGAAGACTAGGGGCTAGCTAGGATGTCCTGCAAGACTGCAGTGGCAAAGCCTGGCCTAGATTTTGAGAAGAAAGGCAGGTGGTAACTTGGTGAAGGTGTGAACAGATGTCCATGTGGCAGCCTCCAGGATGTCCCAGGTGGGGACTCTTCTTAGGAAAGCTGCACAGGTGGAGGCTGCTCTGGTACAGTGAGTCCTGACCCCCTTAGGGGGAGGTTTCCCGTGTTGCTTGTAACAGAAATGGATGCAGTGTGCTATCCATTTGGAAATGGTTTGTTTGGATATGGCTTTCCCCTCTGCCCCTGCAGGAAAGCTGACTAGCAATTGATCAGTCTTTCTGAATGATTTAGTCCTGTCTAGGTAGAATCCGAGCTGTCTGTGTACATCTAGAGAGCACAGGATCCTTTCCCCCTTGTTTTGTGGGTTAGGGAAAAAGGTGGGAAAATGGATGGCTTGGTTGAGAGTCACTGAACACCACTTTGGGCATGAATGATAGGTTAGGCCTGAAGGACACCCTGTCAGCATGGAAGATGATGAAGGGCTCTATAGCCATGAGTACTTCCAGCTCGGATACTCTTCTGGCTGAACTGATGGCCAATAGCAAGGCTGTCTTCCAGAAGAGAAACTAATTCTGCTGAGGATGCTGGTTAAGGGGGGGCAGGGTGAGCTTTTCCAGCACAAAGTTTAGGTCCCAAGCTAGGGTACGTGCTCTTCTGGGTGGCCTCAAGTTTCTAGCCTCTCTTAAGAACTGTTTGATGAGAGGGTGTGAAAAAAGAGGCTGTTCAGTGTTGAAATGAGCAGATATAGCAGAGGCATGAATTTTAATAGAGGAAAGGGAGAGACCACTGTGAAGCAGGTCAGTTAGGTAGTCCAGGATGAGAAGCAGGGAGGGCTGTGCTGTATCGTCTCCCTTAGCCTGAATCCAGGTGCAGAACCTTTACTATTTGTCAGCCTAAGACTTTCTAGTGCTAGGGCATCTAGCCTCATGTATAACATCTAAAACCTGTTTACTGAGATTGGCAGCTTGATCAGTGGTCAGGGGATAAGCCAGGCCGCCAAACTGAGGGTCTGCACATGTGGATGTATGAATTCCCCTTGCCTCTGGGTCAGGAGGGTTGGGGTCTAAGGCAGTGGGGACTGGCTGTGCAGCAGCGGGTACCAGTGTTGGTGAAGCCAGTCTGGAGCAATCAGAATTGTCCTTGTTTTTTCCTCCCTTATTTTGAACAGTACCCTGGTAATTAGGAGAGGGGGAAATGCATAGACCAAGAAGTTGACCCAGGGGAAACACAGGGCATCCACTTTCCAGGCCCTGCGGTGAGGCTCTCTGGTGCAGAATCTGCTGAGTTGATGGTTGGAGTGGGAAGCAAAGAGGTCGACCTTCAGGGTGCCCCACTTCAGAGTTACTAGGGTGAAGGTTCTTTGGTCTAGCTGCCACTTACGTGGGTCCAGAAGATTTCTGCTTAAGTTGTCTTCCAGAGAGTTTAGTGAGCCGGGCAGGAATTGTGCTAACAGGTGTAGTTGCATGGCTGAGGCTGTGTGCCAAAGGGTCATGATGAGCCTGCAGAGAGGGTAGGAGTGAGTCCCTCCCTGCTTGTTGATATACCACATCACAGTGGTGTTGTCTGTTTTGATCAGGAAAGCCCCTGGGTAGATAAGGGGCCTGAAAGCGGTCAGTGCATGCTGGACAGCTAAAATCTCTTTTTGGTTGATGTGCAGATGTATTTGCTGAGGGCTCCATTGGCCCTGTATGCACCTGCCATCCAGGTGTGCACCCCAGGCATAGTCTGATGCATCTGTGGTGAGGGTCTGGGTGTCAGGGGGTGGTGAGAAAGGTAGTCCCTTGTTGTGGGAGCATGCTGCTGTCCACCAAAGAAAATACGTCCTTAGGCAAGGTATTATTGGTATAAGAGTTTCCAGGTCTTGAACGTGTTGACACCAAAGGCTTTTTAGGTACTAATAAAATAAAACAAATGCCACTGAGGTTAGGCAGAAAAACGTAGTTCCAAACCAAATAGCGTACAACGTATTTTATTTGACCGCTTTCGTAAAAAAACTTCTTCAGAATGAAAAAACACATGCTCAAGTCTCATTTAAATACAATAATTACTTAATTGATTAATACTAATTGAACCAGTAAAAACAAGAGTTGAAACTATTACTAAAAACAAAGTTGTTTAAAAAAAGAAAGAAACTACTTTCTTTTTATCAGTAACTTGTAACTTACGGTGTTTTAAAAAACATTTTACATTGATGCATTCATTTAACCCCGGTGGCCTGTCAGATTTTAA
Source organism: Protopterus annectens (assembly GCF_019279795.1). Lineage (NCBI taxonomy): Eukaryota > Metazoa > Chordata > Ceratodontiformes > Protopteridae > Protopterus > Protopterus annectens. Next base: position 625,433,889 of record NC_056746.1, read on the forward strand.
CTTTATTTGCCAAGTTGCTTCCCTTTGTTCCAAATAATTCTTAAGGTCACCTCCCCTAGGATCAAAGGAACACTCTTCTAAAATCGTAAATAAGAATTTTTTATATACAACACAATCAATAGAATGTTTATACAAGGCATTGGTCATGTCTTTACGTTTGATAGCATAATTGTGTTCCTTAATACGTGTACTAAGTTTCCTGGTAGTCATTCCAACGTAAAATGCTGGACACCCAGAACAAAATGAGATGTATACCACGTTGGTGGTGTTACAATGGACTAAACCAGGCACTTCAATAGTATAAGGAATGGTACACACAGAAATATATGGACTGACCAAAATAAATCTGCAGGCAGTACATCGGTGACAACAATGCATCCCACGTTTATTTGATATTTTAGTATTACCTGTTTTTTGACCCTTTTCTAGAATGCTTTTCAAATTGTATTCGTTACGAAAAACACATCTTGGTTTGTCTCCTAAAACCAAGGAAATTTCAGGGTTACCTTTGATTATTTTCCAGTTATTTTCCAAAATAGTACACAAATCCTTGCTATCTGCACTCATTTCAAAAGAACAGGTTAAAGTAGATTTAACTGACTCAGTACGATTGGAAAGTGTTAAACCGTTAATGTTGTTACATAAACCACTTAAAATTGGAGGAAAATCTGTGTAACGTCTATCAAAAATTCTATTAGCTGTATCAACTAGAACAAGGATATCGTAACCTCTCTTAGAAAATAATTCAATAATAAAATCAAATTCAGCAACTAAATCCTCATCTCTAGTCGTCATTCGACTTGCCCGTATAAATTGCCCCTTAGGAATATTATTGATCATGTACTTTGGGTGCCCACTGGAGTGATGCAAATACCCGTTTGTAAATGTATTTTTACGATGTATATTACTCTGAAATTTACTTTCCATGTCATCCCACCATAGATGAACGTCTAAAAAATTAACAGCGCTACCAACATCTCCTTTTGTAAACTTCAAAAATTCAGAAAAAGAGTTTATAAAATCCATAAATTGATCAACTGTTTCAGGTCCTCCCTGCAAAATGAAGACCAGGTCATCAACAAATCGACAATAAAACTTAACATGAAATTTTTCTTTCAATAATGGGATTATTTCATTTTCCCACCAAGCCATCACTGTATTGGCGTATGCCGGGGCAGCTGAAGAACCCATCGCTACGCCTTTTATCTGTTTGTAGTATTGATCCCCAAACAGAAAAAAGTTATTGTCCAAAATAATTTCAAGTAATAAACAAATAGTATTAATGATGGAGGTAGAAAAAGCTCCTTTCTGACATAAAAAACTACGCACTGCTTCTACTCCATGGTCGTGGGGAATACATGTATAAAGGGACACTACATCAATAGTAATAATAGTATGAGTTTTAGCATTAAAGAAAAAATTATCCAAAAAATCCCTTAATTTACTAAGGAAGTGCCAAGAGTCCTTAACATAGGAAGATTGAACTTCCAACAATGGTCCTAGCATTGAATCTATAATTAAGGCAATGCCTTCCGTAACTGAATGGGGGGCGGAAACAATAGGCCTGAATGGGGGTTCTAAAATGTTTTTATGAGTTTTCGGAATTCCGAAAATTACACCAATTTTTGGCTCAGAAATTACACAAAATTCATATAAATCAAATGCAATTTGTCCGGACATCAAACAATCATATAAAAAGGAATGTATCTTTTTAAACTGACTGTATATAAAATGTAAAGGGACAAGTTCATATTCAAATCTGTTATTTAATAAATCCAACATGCATTTTCTATATTTATCCTGTGTCATAATGACAATGTTGGACCCTTTGTCACTTTTCATAAATCTTATTTTGTCAGTCAATTTCTGCAAATCAAATAAAGCTGATCTCTCAATAGATGTCAAGTTATAATCCATATGTATATTTTTCTTAATAAGATGTTTGTTAACATCTTGTATACATTGTTCTTGAAATATTCTTAAGGTTTGATGTAAGGTGGGATTATAAGTGGAAGGTTTAACAAGACATTTACTAGTATCATCTATATTATTAAACAAGTAGGTTAAGTTTAACCTTCTTGTAAATTTCATGATGTCTACCACTGTTTTACAATAATTGCCTCGATGTAAGGGTACAAAATTCAAACCTAACTTTAACACCTTTAATTGAACATCAGAAAAAATGTAATCTGTCAAATTTACAACGTTAAATAAGTCCAAGTCTTTGTTTAAGCTTCCTCCCCTGAGGACGTTGACCCCAAAAAAGTCCGACTACGAGTAAAAACAGTCTTCTTATTGTAATTACCCTGGTTTCTTTTTGGAACAACAGCAGGTCCTGAATCAGATGATGGGTTACTCTTTGTACTGTCAATAGTAACAACGTTCACTGTGTCACCCCCCGCAGAATGTTGATCAGGGGTATCACTGTTAGTTACTGATTTACCAGCATTGTTGTTAACAGCAGCAGTAACATAAAAGTCAGAATTGCAAACCGCGCTACTTCTGTTGAAAGTCCGTGCGTTAAAGCCGTTTGATAACTTGTCTTTAAAAGTCATAGACTGATTCCCAAAAACAGTAGAATCTATATTATAATTGTAAGATTTCTTGTTGGGACCAGAGGTGGAACTAAATTTATCCTTTAAACCTGATTTTGCTGTGGTTTTAGCAAAATGGTTAAAGGCAGTCTTGTTTTTAAACGAAGCTACGTCCCGGGATATCTTCTGCTGTTTACGAAGTGTTACTTCGTTTGAGTGTTTCTCAAGCTCACTGGAGAATTGATGCATTAAGATATCAAACTTTTGTAAAGACACGGCGGTCTTTAAACGTTGTTCTAAATCAACTATCTCCTTTTTTAAATCAATCAACTTTTGTTTATTATTATCAATCAACAACCTCAAGAAACATATACCGGACTCAGTAAAAAAAGTTACTAAGTCCTGAAAAAAAAACGGGCTGTTAGCATTGACACCATTAGGACACTTAAAAAACATTAGACCCTTCGGTATAATATTTAACTCTATGCAACGCATAAAGTAACAGTTCTCGATGTTAACTGACCTGTACCTTTTTAGTAGTCGCAACAAATGTTCCTGTTGTGCCCCAAAAAAGCTTTCGCATATTTCTTTCTGCTGCATAATATTGCCTCCAAATGGATTTTCAGTTAAAACAAGCAAATTGTCTATAGCTGATCCATCCGAGTTCTTGGCGTGTAGATGAAACCCGTCTCCAGGAAAAACGACGTCATCACCGGCCGCTTCAACATCTACGATGCCGCCCAAATCAATCACTGTATCCATCTCCTCATAGAGCTCCGCTGGTGAACTTAAACCTTGTTTGTTAGATTTGCAAGATTTTTTAGTAGCGTTTTCAACCAAAAACTTCAGGGAACCTTTGATGTCAATCAACATAGAAACAAGCAAGCTATTTATGTTGTTCAAATTACTGTCACCACTAGTGGGTGTAGGATGAATGGTGACATTCAGCAACGGATCGTCTCCTACCTCAGTCATGGCACCACACGTAAACCAGTAAAAAATGAAGCACCAAATACTAATAAAATAAAACAAATGCCACTGAGGTTAGGCAGAAAAACGTAGTTCCAAACCAAATAGCGTACAACGTATTTTATTTGACCGCTTTCGTAAAAAAACTTCTTCAGAAAGCTTTTTAGGTACTACTGAAGTTTCCTCATATACAGCCTGGCATTTGGAATGAGTAGAATGCAAGATGCCATGAACCCGGGAGCTTGCAGGATTTTCCTTGCGGATAACTGAGTTTTGGTCGCTAGTTGAGAGAAGTAGGCTGTCAGGTAAGTTTGCTTTTCTGGTGTAAGGAATGCCATCTGGGATGCTGTATCCAAGCTTGCTCCCAGAAATGTAATCTTTTGGGTGGGCACCAGTTTGGATTTCTTTTTGTTGACAGTGTACCCCAGAGAGGACAGTAGGGACTTTACAAAGGCCAGGTGCTTGAGCTGCTTTTCCTGCCTGCCTGAATCAGGCAGTCGTCTAAGTATGGGTAAATTTGTGTGTTTCTTTGTCTGCAAAAAGCAATGACGGGAGAGACATTTGGTGAAAACTCTGGGAGCAGTAGATAAGCCAAAGGGAAGCACAGAAAACTGAAAGTGAAGAGATGCTGCCCTGAAACGTAGATATTTCCTGCATGATTCCCTGATTGGGATACGGAGGTAGGCCTCTTTTAGGTCTAGGGTGGCTAGCCAAGCATTCTTGGAGAGCATAGATAGTAGTTCCTAGAGGGCAAGCATTTTGAATTTTGGTATCACCAGGAAGGTGTTTAGAAAGGATAGATCGAGGATGGGGTGCCAGGTGCCCTCTTTTCTAGGTACCAGGAAAAGTCTGGAGTAGAAAGCTTGGCCTATCTGTTCTGCAGGAACATGCTGCATTGCCTTCAAAGAGAGCAGGGAAAGGACTTGCTTTTTCACCTCTGCCCACTGGTTTGGAGGAAGATCCGGGAACCCTTTTGGGTTTGGGAGAGTGTGGAAAGAAAATCTGTATCCCTGAGACACTATGTTGAGGACCCAGCAGTTGTTGGTAATGGTGGCTCAGGTGCTTGCATGGAAGGAAAGCTTTACTCCTAGGGGCAAGTGCGGGTGGGCAGAGGGAGGGGGTGGAAGTGGAGAGTTATTGTGAGTTCTTACCATGAAGTAGTGGCTTTGCACTAACTGGTTTAGAAGTGGAGGAACTCCACTGCTTTGATGTCTGCATTCCCTGTGGCTGCTGTCTGAGGGGGGTCTGCTTCCCCGGGGTCTGGGCTGAACTGACCTGGAGGGGGCAGGAAAGGACCAATGCTTAGAGGGGCAATGCCTACTGAACCTGGGTGGCTGGACCTGTAGGAAATCCTTAACTGTCTGCATAGATTTAGCTTTTTCTTCCGTCTTTTCTAAGACCTCTTCTGCCTTGGTGCCAAACAAATTGGCTTTGTGCAAGGGTGCATCCAATAGTTTATATCTGACAGGGTCTGGCAAGGGCTGTTCTTAAGCCAAGCATGCCTTCTAAGGACAGAACCGGTGACTGCTGCCCTGCAAGCTTCTTGGGCATCAAAACCACAGTGTAAGGTGTGCTTAGTTACTTGACTTGCAGAGTGCATTAACTCTTGAAACTCTATTTTCTTCACAAGCAGGAAAGGATGATATTTTTTGTTTGTGGAGTTCCATGGTATGTTGCTGAAATTTTGGCATATGGAACTGACAATTTAGTGCTCTGATAGCAAGAGTAGCTGAGGTGTATACTTTTTGATCCCATCTGTCTAGTGCTCGGGAATCCCTATCTGAGGGGGTGGGATTCTTAGCAGAAGTTGCTTTAATTTCTTTAGGCCCTTCAGAAATAACCTCAGGGTCAGCAGCAGGATTTTTGAAAATAAATGTGTGTGAGTGACAGACACTAATACCTTTCAGGTTTTCTGGGAGCAGGAGGGAGGGTGTCAGGAGTCAAACTAGATTCCAAGAAAACATCATCCACAACATCCAGGACAGGAGGAATGGCCAGGGGTCTGTGCTGTGGAAGATCTAAGAATTCTTTGAGTCTCATTTTAGACTTAGGGTAGTCCTGACATTCCCATTGGAAATGCTCCCTTAAAGTATGAAGGGTTTCCCCAAAGGAAAAATCCTCGGGTGGAGAGCCTGGAGGAATGGATTCCTCTGCATCAGAATCCTCATAAGCAGAGAGGGGTTGCATGTCTTCAGATTTAGATGCATCAGAGTCATCAGACTCCTGTTCAGATAAAACTACTGGGGACAGATCCCTTTTTCTTTTGGAAGGGGTAGCTTGGCTTCCCCTGATCAGCATTATAAGGTCTTCCGCCATTTTAAGCATTTGAGACTGAGGCAAGGAAGCAGGTGTCTGAGATTGGGTCGTCAGTTTTTTGGGCGTGGTTCGTATCCTGGGCCTTAGAAACTTGGTTGTTTTTGAAAGAACGGTAGACGTGAAAGAAGTCGTCAGTTCGCATCGAGAATCGGTAGTGCGAAGTACCTCCTCAGAAGCCAGTGCCTGCTCAGTAGCTCCGGACTCATCCAAGGTAGAGACAACCGCAGGTTCCTTAATCGAAGAAGTGTTTTGCGGCATACCGGACTCTGAAAGGGTCTCGGCAGCAGCCTGCGAATCCACAGAAGTGAGCCTCAGGGGCTGCAAAAACGCCTCACTGAGGACCGGAGAATTGATGACTAGCTTAACGGAAGCGCCGTCGGTAGGTTTGGACCTGTGTGGCCTGTCTCTGTCTTTATCCTTACGTTTTTTTTGGAAGATCTGCTGTCAGATGGCTAACCAAAGCCATATCAGAATTCAAGGACTGAGAGAGAAAATATCTAACTACAATAAGGGCCCGATGATGTATAGTTCTGGAGTTGAACAAAGCACAAAATCAACAGAGAGGGACATTGTGGTCTGGGCCTAAGCATGTGACGCAGTAAGAATGAAAGTCTCGGTGTGGTATTTGCTTTCTACAGGCGAGACAATTGTTAACTTTTAATAACATCGGTTAGTGCAAGAAAAAAGGATCCCCAACAGGGTACTTAGCTTTAGAAGACTTCAGCTTCAATTTTGAAGACGAAACTCTGGTAGCGGCCGACTGGCACTCATGCGCACTGCTTCTGCTTTGGGCTCCTCGGCAAGAAAGACTGATGTAATGGCATCGGCTGCCTTACTTTATACTACTGATGACCTGATGTCAGCTCTGAAGTGACAGCAACCGACGCAGAAATACTACGCCTCTGGTATTCAGGTCGGCCGAGGGCTACCCTGGCAGGGATAACCTAAATGTGATGACAGCAACAGTGAAACATGAAGAACATCATATAGTTCTCTTACATTTGTAAAACAAGCCTGTGGATCATATTAATATTTACAAATGACTTGGAAGCCTTCACAACCACAATAAATCATTTCAAAACTTTTCCCACCTTTAATGTGACCTATAACCTGTACAATTCAATTGAAAAACAAACAAATCTGTTACGAGAAAAAATATAAAAAAATAAAAAACATACAATAAGCTGGTTACATAAGTGTGCACACCCTTAAACTAATACTTTGTTGAAGCACCTTTTGATTTAATTACAGCATTCAGTCTTCTTGGGTAGGAGTCCATCAGCATGGCACATCTTGGCTTGGCAATATTTGCCCACTCTTCCTTACAAAAATGCTCCAAATCTGTCAGATTGCGAGGACACCTCTTGTGCACAGCCCTCTTCAGGTCACTCCACAGATTTTCTATTGGATTTAGGTCTGGGCTCTGGCTGGGCCATTCCAAAACTTTAATTTTCTTAAGGTGAAGCCATTATTTTGTTGATTTGGATGTATGCTTGGGATCATTGTCATGTTGAAAGGTGAAATTCCTCTTCATCTTCAGCTTTCTAGCAGACACCAGAAGGTTTTGGGCCAAAAGTGACTAGTATTTGGAACTGTTCATAATTCCCTCCACCTTGACTAAAGCCACAGATCCAGTTGAAGGTGGGAAAAGTTTTGAAATGATTTATTGT